>NW_009720922.1:0-1946 GCF_000703405.1 Apaloderma vittatum
CCGCCCTCCGCAACTTCGCGGAGCCTGTGGCATTTAAGATGCCTGGGCTCACCTGTACCGCAGGGCGCTAGGGGAATCTTCCCGGGAGGTGGAACCGGCGAGCTTCTGGTACGGGCCAAAGGAACAGGAACGGCAGAAAAACTCCCACAAAAAGCGGGTTGGTTTCTGAAAACTTACTTCTCTCTGTCCATCCCCATGCAGGAGGAGGTGCAGCCCGGCCTGTCCCAGGCCATGGACCGCTGTGAAATTGTGGTACTTCGTGGAGTCTCGCTGGGGTCAGGGTTGTGCAGGAGGTGGCTGCCTAGAACAGGTGCTCTAGAGTGGGGCTCACGAGTGAGGAGCAGCTTAGGACCCGACCTAGTGTGGATTGAATGCCACAAGTACAAGAAAAAGCATTTAATTTGTTTGCATTTCCCTGCAGGCTTTAGAGGCTTTTTTTTTACTAGGCATGACTGCTGAGGAGGATGGAGCATAGCCTTTTGAGATCCATATTCCAGTCTTGCATTTAATGATCTATCATGTGTTATGAGCACTTAATGATAGAATAACCCTTAAGTAGTTATGTCGTGAGTGTGCAAGTGGAGCAAAAACTCTGTTACCCAGAGTAATTAATGATGTTAAATGTTTTCATGTCTTTTGATTTTCTTGCAGTCTGGGTAGAGTTCTCAGGTAATCAGTGTCACTTTGGGGTCACCTGATGAGCTAAATCATTTAATTGTTTTTAGAGTTGTAAGATTTCTCCTGGACTTTTGTGTCCGTGATGAAGAAGAAAATATGGATCTCTACTTCTGCAGTACCCTGATGTTAGTTCAGAGTGAGGTTGTCATTAGCCTGTACACTAAATAGCATCCTCTGTCTCTTCTACTCTGTTCTTGGCAGCCTGGCTGTCTTGATGGAAAAGTTATTTGTATTCATTTTTTGATAGGATGAACATGGGTCCAAAGCTGCCTTGTGAGAAGTGGAGTGGCCTCAGACGTGGCCATTCAGACAGGGAACAGAGACTGGTAGTTTCAGTAAAGAGAAACTGGTGCAAGCAAATGTCTTCTTGTCTGTTTATCTTTCATGCTGTCAGGCTGTGAGCCAACTCTAGTCCAGGAACCTTTTGTACCGTGTGTATGTACTGGAATAAAGAGTCTTAAATAGGTGTACAAAGCTAAAAATGCTTTACTGAAAGCAGTAGATTAGTCTGGATGGTACACCATACACCTTTGCTTTATAATACTTAAGCAGATATTGTCACATGGTATTAAGTTCTGGAGTTCATTCCCTGTTATGGTAACACATTCTATTCTGTCAAGAACCATCTCATAGGTAAGTTTCAAATTGTGCTTGTGCAGTATTAGGGTGGGAAGTGGCTTTTCTCCTGCAACTGCAGGGGCAGAGTGAGTGTGTGATTTTGGGAGCTTAAATATGAAAGATATTTCTGCTCTCAGGGTAGGTCAGGGGAAGCAGTTGAGCTTGAAGAGTTTTGCGTCATGACAGATGGACAGCTGGTCTAGGGTATTTTGCCAATAGTGAATGATTATTGAGAGACAGAAAATAAGTGTAAGAGACAAAGGGGAAGAATATAAGAATCAAGGCAGGTGCAGAATTATTATTCACCATTATATATCTTTCTAGGTTCCAGCTCTGTGCACCTGGAAGGAACAGGTGGTATTTGTATTTAACATGCCATTATGGGTATATTTTTCTGTTATCAGCTGCCATAAATGCTGTTGAATGTAATTTTGTTTTTTTGGCAGCTGGGTTGTTATACATTGTATGATGTATTATTAAACTGAAGATATCATCGAATTGCTATAAAGCATTGAGTAGCCTACTGTGAGGGTGAGCAGGAAAGCAAAAACTTAAAATATGTTTATTTTTCTTATGCAAAATCCTTTCTGTGATAGATACTTTTCTTAGAATGATGAAGTTATTTATGGCAAAGTTTTGTTCCTTTCCCT
>NW_009720922.1:1977-4471 GCF_000703405.1 Apaloderma vittatum
GTACTTCTCCTATGTCATCTTGAAATGGGCTTGCTAAAACTTCATGTTCTGTTCAAAATGTAGACACACTGAATTTGGGCAACAGCATAAAAAGGCAGAAAACATAGCACTGTGCACAAATATACACAGGGGGCTAATTAGATGGAAAGCAGCTCTGCAGACAGGGACCTTGGAGTCCTTGGTGGACTATAAGCAGACCATAAGTCAGCAGTGCATCTGTCTTCTCAGCAAGGAGGGCCAACAATATCCTAGACAATGCTAGGAAGAGTTTGCCATTTTGTCAAGGGAGGTTCACCTTCCCCTCTGCTCAGCACTGGTGAAGCCACCCCTGGAGTTTAGTGTCCAGTTCAGAGTTCCATGTGCAAAAGAAGATATGGACATACTGGAGTGAGTCCAGCAAAAGCCCATGAAGATGATTAAGGGATTGGCGCATTCCCCATATGAGTAGAGGTTGGGAGAGCTGGAACTGTTCAGTCTGGAGAAAAGTCTCAGAGTGATCTTAGTGCTGTGTACAAATACATGATGGGAGAGAGTAAAGAATATGAAGCCAGATTCTTCCCAGTGTTATTAAATGAAAGGACAAGAGGCAAAAGCTACAAATTAATACACATGAAATTCTATCTGAACACAATCAAGAGCATTTTTACTGTGAGAGTAGTCGTGCCGTGGAACAGGTTGCTCAGGTCATGGCCTCTCCATCCCTGGAGACAGTCAGAACCCAGCTGGATGCAGTCACGGACAACTTGCTCTAGCTGACCCTGTTTGAGTAGGGTATTTAGACTGTATGATCTCAAGATGTCCCTTCCAACCTCAGCCATTCTGTGGTTCTATGATAATGAACTTTTTGTGTATTAATCTTTCTCTAGCAATTTCTAGCAACTGTTGTGGGAAGGGAGTATATTTTTTATTAGATGAGCTGTTACAGTTGGAATAAACAATAAGTTGTGGGCAGGCAGATTGTTTTGCATGAAAATGAGTTGCTTGAGTCCTTAAGCGCAAACAGATTTGGTATTCTCAGCTGCTCCCTGTAAGTCTTGTCCTCCAGTCCTTTCACTATCTTTATCACCGTCCTTTGGACGCATTCTAATATTTTATATCCTTCTTGAATTTTGGAGACAAAAAGAGCACACAGTACTCAAGGTGGAACTATTTCTAGTTGAGTTTATGAGCATCTCAGTAAGAAATGGTCAATTTAAAAATAATTGCTTGTCCAATCAGAAAGACCAGTGCTAATCAGTGTTGTTTATTTTTTTTCTAATGTAAAAGCTGACAGTAAGAGTAGGACTCCTAATCATGGGTGATATAAAAACTCCTGATGAATTATTAATATTTTGGAGGTGCTTTCAATATCTAAATACTGTTTTCCCATCTGTTTCTTCAAACTTAATAGATTATTTGGAGAGCGCTTTCAAAAATACCACTTCCACAGCTACATTTCATGGAGGCCATGCTCAAAAGTAAATTTAGTTGTATTTTAGAAAACCAGCATTTCAAAGCCATGTCCAACATGTATTTTATGTTAGAATAAAATAGTATGTTTTACTGGTCAGATTTTAGGGTCTACAAAAGAAATCTTCAACTAATAAAATAGGTTGTTTCAAATAAGGTTTGTAGGTAATTATAGGTTTGCAACCTGTCTTCAAATCAAAATATGTGAAATTCTGTTTTAAATAATCTATACTGAAAGACTGCTATTTGCATTATTATGTAAAAGGACTACAACTGATGTTTGTAGTCAATTTATTAGTTATTTTGTTAGAGAAGAAACTGGCAAAACATTGGAAAAACTGAAAGTAAGTGTAGGTGTAGAAAGTAAAAAGGACAACTTTATATTTAGAGTTCTTTTCACAGGATACATCTGCTAAGATGAGAAAAATAGAATGTTTCAAGGGAAGCTGCCTGCAGTCCGGATTCTTTCAAATGTATAGACCTAATATTTTGTAGCTACTGGGGTCTGCAGTCCTTATGAGAGAATAATTCAGCTGGAAAGGACCTACAGAAGCCATCTAGTCCAACTACCTGACTACTTCAGGGCTGACCAGAGTTAAAGCATACTGTTAAAGGTGTTGTCTAAATCCTTCTTAAACATTGTCATCAACTGCGCTTCTAGGAAACCGGTTCAGGGCTTGACCACCTTCTTTGTAAAGAAACGTTGCCTGCCCCCACAGATGCAAGTTAGAGCCATTCCCACACATCCTGGCAGAATACCAGGGAGAGGAGATCAGCACCTCTCTCTCAGCTTACGCTTTCCTTGAGTTAAGATTGATTCTTAACTGAAGCCCCAGCTGTTTTGAAAGACCTCTGTCTGGTATTCTGTTGTCTCAAAGTCGGTTAGTATTACAGCTTAAAAAAACCCCCAAACAACCACAAACATGTATTTGCCATTTATGCCTAGTGTATTTATATTTATATATAACATTATATAGTATAGCATATAATAACATAATGTACTATGTTATTAATATAACATACTATATTATTATATTATTATTTC
>NW_009720923.1:0-2856 GCF_000703405.1 Apaloderma vittatum
GATTCTATGATTCTATGATTCTATGTTCCTTAGCAAATAGATGAATACAAACATCTCAGATCCATGTGAGAAAAATACTAGTGTAGGATCAGTCTCATTATAACAAGTATTTTCTAATGCTACATCCTGCATGCCAACAATGTCAAGTTTCTAAGCAGATGGAGTGCACGGTTTTCAGAAACTTTCAAGATGAAACTGAAGACTGGAAATATGTATTTATTCTGCCTTTCTCTGAGCTTCTTACAGTATTATAGAATCATCATAGAATCATAGAATGGCCTAGGTTGGAAGTGACCTTAGAGATCATCTAGTCCAACCTCCCTGTCATGGGCAGGGACGCCTCCTCTCCACTAGACCTGGCGACACATGGGGACCGAGTGGGAATCGAACCCGCGACCTCGGCGTTGGTCCTTGTTGCCAGCAACGTGCTCAAACCACTGAGCTAACCAAGTATCAATTCTCCTTTCCCGCTAAGGGTCTTTGAGTATGTGAAGGGGAAATCTGAAGTGTATTTATACACCATTTCTAGGTAATTCAGTCTTCCATGACAATATTTCCCAACTTTTCTGTACCTTAGCTCCACCTGAGAGAAGTGAATGTTCTACATCACGTGGTGCATGAAGGAATCAGCACAGGAGAGCAAAGCCTATTAGTTTGGCTGTCTTGTCATATGTCATCTGTAGCGTGCTTCATTAGCACCTCACCGGTGCAATCCCAGTCTCCTGTTGGGAGCTGCTGCACAAAGGCCCAACTCAGATTTCATAGATTAAACCTGCAGTCCCATTAGTGCCTTGTTCAGTGGTTCCCTTAATACTCTTCCTTCCATTAGCATCTTGGCAGTGTACATTAATTACTAAAGCTGGATCACTAGAGAAAAAGTACTTTGGTCTTCTGTATATACAGCATATTTGCTTTTCTGAAGCAGAAATGCAAAAGATCTTTCCTAAGGCTTCGTTCATTTCAAGGCCTTTAGAGCTAGCTCTTGACGCTTTTGGGATGATGCTTGGTCATCTATGCTAAGGAGCAGTGCTGTGGCAAAGCACAGATGGTCAACTGATTATTGTCCAAGTCTTATCCTTTTGAATGATACTTGTCTTTTTCAAGGTCATCTCTATCTTTTTTTGCTGCATTTTACTTGTAAGTCACTGTTTTCTGGAAAAAAATTCCCCAAGAAGAGTTGATTCTTTGTCTATTGATTGTATCTTGACGCAAGTGTTCCGATAAGAAATGGAAAAGGCAAACTGCTCATTTCCAGAAAGACATATGAAACATCTAGCTTGCTCAGTAATTTGGAATTTATTTTTTTAATCATTAATTTCAGTCAGCAGATTGAAGAAATTGAACACTTTTCCCCCATATCCAGAAGACACCGATATGCCATGGTTGGAATTTGCACTAGCATTTAGTCAGTATTTCTTTTTATGATTCTAAGGCTGGCAAAAGTCTGTCTAATATTTTGTGCAGTCTTCCATTTCTGATACCATTATCAGTAAAAAGGACGTTTATTAAACTTAAATATAAATCATATGCCATTCATTAGAAATGAAAGTCTGGCTGATGGGAGTCATCCTGTGTGCGGAGTAGAGTAATAGTGAGCTCTGGTGAAAGGGGAAGTCGTGCAGATCCTGTGGGCTATGTAAACAGCAGGATGCACAGAAAAGGAGGAATAAAAGGAAGAAGATGAGTCCTTAATTCAGAACTTTGGACTGCCCGGGGTAGGCTTGGCATCTTGCTCAGAAAATGGAAGGAATAAGTAAGAGTTTTAGAGTGTTAGAAATGCTCTGGATCAGCGGGCTGTCTTTGTCATTGACCTGTTGGAGATGGGCTTCTCTGTTCTTGAAATCAATGCTGTTTACAGTACAAGTCTGGGCAATTGATTATGTACAGAGAAGGAGTGTTTGAATTTCTTGGAATCAGAAACCAATGCACAATGCCCTGCTTCTCCACAGCAATCTATTTAAGAGAATTAAGTTATATCTCCTGTCTTGAACAATAGTGGTCTCTGGAGAGAATCTCTTCTTTAGAAACCAGAGCTGTATGGCTTTGTGATATAAAGGAGAGAAATCCCAACCATCTCACCACAAAACCTTTTGTGATGCATTATTTTTCCTGTTTCACAACTGCGTGCATTTTATTTGCCTAGGATGCAGCTCTTGATTTAAAAGTGAGTGGGTTGGTTCCTGAGAAACTTCAGCCTTTGAGCCCTCATCTATGACAGGACTTAAGTGACTGAACACGTATGTTGTGATTCAGGTCCAGGTAGGAATGTTAGACTGGATTTCTTGAACTTACTAAAGAGGTCGCTTATCAGAAAATTTCATTTTTCCTAAGTTCTCAAAAATTTTTCTTTGGCTTCCTTTCTCCTTGAGGATTATATTGACTTGTACTTCTGGCTGTGAAGGGTTTCTGCAGCAAATGAGAATGTGAAATCCTAACAAGCCTTCTACTCAACAAAACACGAATTCAAATCACTGATTAATTCATGTGGTACAAACTCAGTTTGGAAGTTTAATATTTAGGGAGTGTGCACTGTCAATATATCAGCTGTTCTGGGTGTAAACATGATGCAGGCAATCAAGTTGAGGACAAGTTGGCAGAAATGTATGACGATACCCTTAAATTCTTGTTTGCTGATGCAATTACAGTGTCTGAAGTTTTCTTCAGTCAGGCCAGCAGCAGAAGTCCCACCATGACAATTACTCAACTATAACAGTTTGCTGCTTGTCCTACTCTGGAATTTGACATGTGAAAATGTGGCAGCACCATCAGGGCAAGATGAATCTACCAAAAGCAAAAAAAAGAATAGCCCGCAATTTTGGAAACACACAGATTATTATTATTATTATTATTATTATT
>NW_009720924.1:0-11732 GCF_000703405.1 Apaloderma vittatum
ATATATAAAATAGATATAGATAGATACATATAGATAGATAGATATAGAAGTATAAATACACATGCAGAAAGAAATGAGCTGTTTGCTACCAGAGCACCCACTTCCTTACCTTGCTATAGATGCAAATTCTGCAGGGACAGACTTTAGGGTGAGCCACACACCTAAAACCCACAGGGATATTCAGAGAGGCCTGATCACTGCTGTGCTAATTGAGGGCTGAAGGCAGAAGCAGCCTAGGGTTATTTAATCAAACCGTTCCCAGCACTGACTCCTCCAAACGATGCCTTTTTAATGTTCTCCAGACAAAAACATCAAAACAAGCCAAGGTCTCTGGGCACACAAAATATGTGCCCCAGCCAGCTGGGAAGCTTTGGCACCTCAAAGAGCAGCTGAGCATGAATTGCACCTTCCACGCAGAGCCGGCTTTGCCTCACAGGCTGTCCCCAGCCCACATCTGCAGCAAGCTGAGGTCCCCTGGAACACCGAGTTGCTCATCCAGAGCACTTCTTGGTCTCTAGTAGTGCCACCAGCTCACACCCAACAGGCTCAGAAAAGTTCTGCATCTTCCCAGAGGCGCCCTACAGCCACATCTCCCTCCCAGAAAACCCCCTTCCTTCACATGCTCTCTTGCTGGGCACAGAGCTGGGCCCTGAGTTCCTGGTCTTTCACCACACTTGACTGCTCTTCCAAAGCAAAGTCTCCAGGACGAAGCCTTGGAGACAGACAATAGATATTAAAATGCTGCCCACACCAGCATCCCTGCTGAAAACAGTTATAGAAGGTATTTCCACCAACTTCTACACGTATTTGCTACCCTGCTGCTCCTACCACAGCTTGGGGCGAGGCCAGCACAGGTGGCCCAGAGAGATGTTCCCCAGGCAGCATTGCCATGCCAGGAGCTGTCTCCTGCCAGCTGGCAGAGTGCAAGGCATTTGGTTCTTGCTGTCCTCTCCAAAAAGGACCTTGGAGGAAGGCTCCTGAGAGGATCAAGGTTCTGCAGAATTGCTTCACAGCACCAGCAGTAGCACCAGTGCCTCACCAGAGAGCTGGAGTCAGATCTCAGCAGGGATGCCAAGACAAGGAACTTCTTCAGCAGCTGTAGACAAACAAGCAGAGGAGAAAAATGCCTTTTGATTGTCGTAACTACAACAGCATTTCAGTTTTGTAGACTCAAGAGAACAAGACCGCAGCCCCTAGGAACAGGAAAACCACATTTTCTTGTCAGGCAACCACAACTGAAGTCTCTGCTGCGCTAAGGCAGGCAAGTACAGTCCTCATCCTCCCTGGAACAGGGACCAGGCAACTGGGACACAGTGAGTTTGTTTTAGATACTCAACTTCTGGCATTTGGTCAGACAGGGAACAGAATTTGCAAGGTCAAGCTTTTATCCAGGAAGGGAAGGAAACTTCAGCCAGTAAGAGGCTGTTACTGTGACAGCAGCAAGGCTGCTTCCACCATGGAAGCAAACGTCCATCCATTAATGGTGCAATTTATATGGAGCCCAAACACACAGGGCTTGTCCCATGGTTTTGCAGCAACCAGTCCCACCTGTTCTCTCCTGTCCCAGCCTTTATTAAAAAAATAAAAATCAAAAAACAGGAATCTCAGTGTGTCCCTGTTGATCCCCAACACTGGACAACTGTCACATGAACGTTGCTCTAGCCACAGATCTCTCCTTTCTGACCTCCATGGTCCAAAACACAAATACATGCGCTCTATGCCAAATCTCGTGTTTCATGAGGTGAAAAACAGAATCAACACACTAGCTGAGCAATATAGTAGTTCACTGCTGATGCAGAAGCGATTTCAATGTATAATTCTCTGAATAAGAGAGAGAAAGCAGGATTCACTTTCAGGTTGGGGGTTTTTGTTCCCTGCAACAGCAGCCTAGCCAAAACTGGCCAATATGGATAAAACAAGAAAAGGACTCCTGCAAGTCTACTATTAATGCTGCCATTAAGTTCAAATCTTTTTATTTGGAAGAGAAGAATTGAGTACAGAAACAGGAACTTTTAAAATAGAGGATTTTACATTAGGGTATAACCAAACTTTGGGGAAAAAGGAAAAAAAAATAAAAATCCACTCCTGTATGTCATATGACCCAAACAGGTTACTTATTTAAGTCTCTCTGAAGAACCCTATAAAAGTATCCCCAGGGCAGTACTAAGAAGATGCCACTACAGAAGTACAGAGTGCAAAGTTTTAGCAAGCAGCTATAAAACCCCAGTAAACCCACAGGCATGCTCCCACTGCAATTCTCTTTCTAAGAAACTTTCCAGCCTGATACTTCAGGAAGTTAACTGGTCTTTAGGGCCCTGGCACATCAGCTGAATGTTTTCCTCAGTCATCTTTATTGGTAGAACCTCAAATTTCAATGAACACTTTCCCAACAGCCACACTGCCCTCACTTCAACTTCCAATAGCTGAAAGTGACAGCTAGTATAATTAACTTGCACAGAAACCCAAGACACTAGTGGTAATACATAATTAGGAGGAAGAAGGGGAAGAGAACATAATCTTCTCACAGAGTGGCCCAAAAAGTCAAAACATACAATTTACCAGGAAAGACAATCACTGTGTTGAGGTCAGATACTATGACAGAACCACACTTCCTTAGAAACACACTGAGCATTTTGTTTTAAAGCATAAAGTGACAAAGAACGCAAAGATCACAGGGACACTTGTCACCCCCAACATCATATTCAACAGAGAACAAACTAAATAAGCTGCAAAAGCCTAACAAGTTTCGGAAACAATGGAGATCCCTGAGCACCAGAAGAGCTTCTTATGCGAAATAGGGGACTCTCTTCACAAGACAGAAAAGACTTAAATCCTTGTCAAGTGCAAGTTTCCTCCCAGGTTCAGCGCAGGCAATTCCAGGATGCCTTACTGCAATGGGTCAGCTTAGGTAACCAGAAAGGTTGTCTTCCAGCCCCCAACAGCAAAGAAGAGCAAAGAGGAGTTTGTTAGCATGCGGCAAAGGTACGTTGCACCAGTTACCTCAGCCCACCCATTGGGACAGGTACATGAGTGTACAAGAGCAGCTTCAGGGGCTGCATCTGAAAGAGCAGCTTGTGAAAGCCTCGGCACGCGGTGCTACAAACCTCCCCC
This sequence comes from Apaloderma vittatum, assembly GCF_000703405.1. Lineage (NCBI taxonomy): Eukaryota > Metazoa > Chordata > Aves > Trogoniformes > Trogonidae > Apaloderma > Apaloderma vittatum. Next base: position 3,112 of record NW_009720924.1, read on the forward strand.
ACAGAAGGCTGATGCTGGCTCCAGAGCAAACCACTCGCATCCTCCTACGCCAAGTCTGCTTCTCCAAGAGTAACAGTGTGTGTGTGTGGTGTTTTCAAGCACTTACTCACCACGCAGATACCTAGCAGAACCACTAAATCCAAACGGTTCAGCTGACAGATCAGTCAGGGGACAACAGCAGCTTTCAGGCACTAACAGCTTCGGCTGGAATTCAACCAGTTCCTCAGACACCAATAACCAGAGTCAGATTCCCCAACAGCTCTCAAAGTAGAGACATCCACTCCCCTTTGATCATCTCTAACACATTCCAACTGGCAAAGGCACTACCTTCTCATTGACCTACCACCACCTCATTGCCCCAGGGTCTGCTGCACCTCAGAGAAGAAAGATGAGAGCAAAGGAGCTGCCGGTGCCCAGCCACGTATGTGCCATGTCCCAGACACCCACTGTGAACTACACCAACGCCTGGTCAGATATCCACACGGCAAACCCAACCCAGCACGCTCAGGAGCCAGGAGTAGTTGAGCAGGATCTGGAGAGAGGCAGCTATCAGAGCCACAGGCTAGAGCTCAGAAATGGGTTTTCCAAGCACACGGCCAGCACACCAAGCAGTCTGCCTCCACACCCCTGGTTTGCAAAGTGGTGGGGTATCCCTCAAGGGAGCTAGTGAGGATACTAACTCGCTTGTTTAGAAGAAAAAACACAACAAAAAACCCACCCAACTTCCATCTGCTCACACCTAAGCAAAAACAAAGCTGTGAAAGGCTTCCTTTATCTATTGAGAAAATTGGCAGGTTGGGAAGGAGGACAGTGAGAAAAGAGTACAAAAGGGGACAACTTAAGTGAAAAGATGATGGGGAGAGGCTGCTGCTGAGCTGTTCCCAGGAACCTGCACATCGTGGCAGGTACAGGCCCACCAGGCAGACACAGGTGGTGACAGAGAAAGAATGAGATAGCTTCCTGGGTGCTCCACCCAGCTGCCAGCAGCCCAAGCAGGCTCCAGCTGTCCACACTCAACAAAAACCCATAATCAATTTGAGAGAGTCGAGGCCACTGCTGAAGTCCATCTTAGAGTTAACGCCTCCAAAGCTCAGCAGAATACTGAGGCCAATGAGCCCTGTGGAAGGAGGCCTCCATGGCTCAAGATAATAGTTTAGAGAGTCCAGGTTCGCAGCTGGAGATACAACTTAAGACCAAGCCCACGGCAATAAGCTGCCACCTATATGGTACACCGTGTCCAGCCCTGCACATTAAGAGATGCGGCCTTGGGGTGTGAGACCTGTCCCTCATGCTTGGGTCACAGCTGGTCCCCTGAAGGGCTGCTGAGAAGGGGAGGAGAACCAAGGACTCTAAGCTCTCCTTTCCCCAAGCCTGGCAGAGGAGCACAGTTCTGCAGACAGAGCCTTGCACCACTAAGGACTCCTCCTGCTCTGCAGGCAGACTGCAGCAACACGTGCACATCCCATCTCCTCACACAGGCAGCAGGAGGACTGCCTTCACTGAAACCATTACCACCACCCTGACTCCTTCCCTCTGTCCTGTCACACCTTTCTTCCGCCACCACAAGCCTTTGTAACCCACCACCAGGAGAACAGTTTGGAAGACTGCAGAAACTGAGCTCAGCTAAATAACCTGGGCAGACAGAGACACACATGAAATATAAAGCTACATAGATGTAAATTGCCAGTTCCACCATTCAGATCCCTGTGCAAGCAGACAAGACTTCTTTGGGAGGGGTGAGGAAGGATCAGACCGTTGACAGGATATTTTTTTTGTAGCAGCATAGTTTAAACGGTGTGAAACTACAATCAAGCATTTACCTAACTGAGGGGTGTACAGAGTATTTGAAGGAGGCTTAACCTCTTTCAACTTTCTACATATTTGAGGTTATATTTAGGATTTAAGGAGTTTCAAACACGTCAGGGGGAACAAGACAATTCCAAGGTATGCTTTACCTCCTGAACACAGGAGTTGGGAGCAAGACCAAGAGCTTACCCTGCATACAAGGCACTTGGTGCAGACACGTAAGGGATGAATTCAGACTCGCCTGAGCTACAGGGCACCCATTAGTCTCCAACTTGAGCTTGTACCCCACTCAAGCACCTAGAATCTTGCAGCAGCCAGCAACATAGGGTACCCTGGATTATTACTCCAGTCTAACACACTCATGACAGTGATGCATTTTTTCTTCCTAGAATAAATGTGTGCTATGCCTCCAACTAGCCTGAGCCTCAAAAGAAAAGAAAATATGCAGGAACCGGCAGGTATGGCAAGAAATTTTTAAGAGTCTACATTTTCAAAAGATAATTTAAAGCCTGAGCATGCATCAAATAAGGCCAGAGTCTTCAGACAAGAATTCTTCAAGTTACATTAATAGTTAAGAAGTAACTAGGGGTGTGATGAGGTTGGGTGTGGGGTTTTTTGGTGGTTCTCTTGATTTGTTTGTTTGTTGTTTTTCTTTGGGGGGGGGGGTTGGTTGGGGTTTTTGTAAGTGAAAGCTAAGAAATGCAACTTTAATTCCAAAGAAACAACAGAAATAAAGTGTTCAAAGCTTCCACTGCCAGCCAAACTTCAGTGCTGTAACAGGGCTCTACATTTTGATGCTGCTGCTGCCATGAAACTTCAGTATTCAGCTCTTGCTCCAACAGCAGCCTGGTAGGGTGCTCTCAGAAAACAGGACTACCTCTTACTTGACCCCCTGCAGGGGAGAGGATTAACATGGCCAGACTTTGAATGCAGTATGCCATTTGAGTCAACACAGCAGCTTTAACTTCCTCTAGGATTTCTCTCACAACACCTTGGAGTGTTATTTCCCTGCAAGCCTACACGGACAGGCTTGAATATGCCCTGCTAGCAGAGCCTTGCACTCAGAGGGCTATCAGCTCTCTTAAAACTACAGCCCCAGCCCTCCCTGCACAGCATCCCTCCACCACAGGGCATCTCCCACTCAGCTCTACCCTGGCAAGCTTCACACAAGCGAGAGACCCTACAAACAATGCAGGCACCCCACAGGGACATGGACCACAGTTCTGAGCTGAGCATCAAAAAATTCTGTCCCAACAAGAATGCAAATGATCCTCTGTCAGGGCTTTGGGAGCTCAAGATAGAGAGTCGGCAGCCCCCAAACTGCAGCTCAGGTCCTTACTGCTGTGCTGGGAGCCCATTTTGCTTTCAGCCAGGGAACAGCTTTCCCCAAACTGTCAGCTGAGGTCCCCACTTGACCTAAACTGCACAAGGGGAATTTAAGCACAGAGGTTCATTTAAGGGGAGTGAGTGCTGGAGGGGAAAACCAAAGTTATAAGCAAAAATATTGCCCTCAGTTTTGTGGCCAAAAAAAAAAAAAGATGATTTCTTTTACTACTACCCAGCTCCCTATTAACTCTTCCTTATTCCTTCAGAGCAGGATCGGGAATCATGTTCCAGTTTTCTTTGACATTACTTGCTTGTGCTGTACAAGAACTGAAAAATCACAATTTCTTGAACTTTTAAGTAAAAGTAGGCCTCCTCCTTTCCCCCTAAAGGGCACACAGCTCACTCATTTGCAGAATATTTGCATTTCATCATTCACCACAAGAAACGGATGTCAAAGGTGGAGGGGGGGATTTTTTTTTTTTTTTTTGCAGCATTTGAAGTTAGAAGTATCTTCACAACCACAAAATTTGTTCAGCGGCTTAGGGAGACCATCTGTCTCTGTGGGTGGTAGACACAGGGGCTTTGGTGAGCACAGACAGCAGGGCAAAAGAAATTACATTACAAACCCCTTAAGTACAGGGTAGGCTGGAACGCATGCTGTCCTTGTACTTCTGGGCAGTGTTGATTTTGAAAGACAAACCAAGAAGAAGGGAAATCCCTGCAGACGAAACCAATGGCATTTCCTCCACATCACCTCTTTCAGAAGGACAAAGCCTAGCAGCTCCCCATCAGGGAGCAAGTAATACCGTACTAGCCAGGGAGATTAATAATTGACAGCAGGCCCTTCACTTACAAGTAGGCTTGTAAACTTTTTAAGTATTAAGCATTCCAAAAATGTAGACTGCTCCAGGGTATAACAATCACCCTGCACCCACTTACCATTGCTGCCTGGTGCATCTGCAGGATCACGACACGACTGGTACTCAAGGCTATGGTCTAGTATGTTCAACTCCATGCTCCTCCAGGTAAAAAGGAGAGGAGAGGTGGTGTGTGCACAAGGGGCACTGGCGGTGATCAAAGCTCAAGATCAAGCAAGGAAAGAGAAAAGGGTAGAAAGATGACTGCGGGCACTTCAGTTCCGTGAGCTCTGTCATCTTCATCAAAACAAAGAGCAGCTCTGCACGGAAAGCCATGTATAAGAATCTTCTGAAAAACGTGTGCAGAAAGGCAAAAGGCTAGGAAAACATAGTCCTTTCAGAAAAGCAGAGCCCTCCCAGGCTTTGGAGACAGGCTTTAGCACATCAGAAACTCCCAGAAGAGTTGCGCATGCCGCCAGATACTGACCAATCTCAGATATTCCCCTGCTGTCTAACAAGAAGCACTTGGTACTCCTAGAGCCTGCTGTTCACTACTGCTACAAACATCCTCTTGATGAGCTGTTCTTCTGGCCCAAGTATGAAATCCTAGCTTGACTTTGCTGACAAGGCATCCTATGCAATGCTGAACAGACCCTCGTAAAACAGAGCAAGGCGCCGTTCCCATAACTCATCCCAGGCATCAAAGGAGATTGCTCCCTACTCAGCAGGGATCAGCACACTTTGGTGCTTTTTTCTTTCGGAGGCTACTGGAAAATTGCCTTCTGCAATTCCACAGGTACCCTCACAGAAAGAGCAATCAGCTGAACCACTCTGTGTGACACCATCCTCCTGGAGGCACGGCAGCAGACACAGGCAGGAGAGGGAAAGGTACAGCCCATGATTAAGAAATGACTAAGAATGCGGTTTGAAGTCTTTTCCCATTAAGTCATTAGTAGTTTGGTCCCAAGTCGGCCTTTCCTTCCCTATTCCATGGCATGGGGCATTTGAAGAGTGCTAATGCTCAACTGCTTAAGCAAAACCAGTGGACAGAGAGCTCTGCAAGCTCAGGAATGGGAGCACTGAGCAGCAGCCCAGCTGCGGAGATGATGAGTTGCAAAAAGGCGGTTGTAAGCACCCAGATCTGTGAAATGTTGCTGCAAAGACACTGGCTTGGAGGTCATGAGTCTGACACCTCTCAGTTAGTGCTAAAGAAGCTGCTCTGGAGCAGACAGTTTCTTCAAGAGCTTCACACATTCAGATGCAATTAACACCTATTTAGCCAGCTATCCCAGAACCACTTGGGAGGAGAGAATATTCAAGGCTGGCGCTTATCAGGTCTGGTGATGGGCAAGGGTGGGGGACACTCAAAAATACCAGTTAGGGTGCCTTGTACAGTTTTCAACAGAGAAAAATGCATTCAGGAATGAGGCTAATTTCACACAGGCTGGACACTCTGGCAACAGGGCTGCTCTGCAAAGTCCTAGTCTGGGGGACATGCCATTCTGGGAAGCTCCCCTAATCAAGGCAGCAGGACCGTTAATAAGATGTTTTGCTATAAGACAAGGTACAAACTCATCACTGCAATCTCTTAATCTCAATATTTATCGCTATAGAAGATGGTGAAAGTTGAAGAAACTCCAAGGAAAAAGGAAGGAGAGTGCAATTCCTCTTGTCCCTGGGAACATGGGCCAAACAAACTGCACACTGGGTGAAAGGAAAAGTACACAAGCCAGGAATGTCTCCAGCAGAATTTAGCCTGGCACTACCATGCCCCAATGCTCCTTTTGCAGTCCTGCTTCTGATTGGAAACAGAAATAGCCCACAAGTGTCACGCTATGAATGACCAATGCAATTAGACATACATTACGAAGTTCCTTCACCAGAAACCAGCAAGATTTCAGATCTCTTGCCTGAGGCAAGAGATCCAGCTTCCTAAATTCATGGTTAAGGGTGACACATTTCACCATGCGAGAAACAGATACCCAGCTATGTCTATATGCCATGGAAGCTTTCCTTCTGAGAGGAAGGGAGATTTTAGGACAGTATAACCTTGAGGGAAGTGTTGACACAACTCCAGGCCTGTACAGCTCAAATGTTGACCAGACGTTCTTTATGCGGAAAACTTCACCCTTGATAAGGGGACACATATTTGAGCAACATCTTGTTGCAAGATCAAATGTGTGAGCCTTACAAACACAGGCTGGAGTACAAAGAGGCTTGCTCCCACTCGGTACCCCTTTATGCACTCCCACACTAGGGAATGTGGCCCTGGTGGCTCTAAGGGACGTGGACAAGAGAGAGCTCATCAGATTAGACGAGCAGATACTTGACAGTTTCATAAGCAACAGGTTCAACAGATGCAAGACTGCTGACCCAAAGCAGCTCGGTCAAAAGTGACCTCAGCCTCCACCATTTAATTCTGTTTTGGCTCTGGTTTGTATTAAAGGGCTCAGGTACCACCCAGGAAACAGCTACCCTAAAGCCTCCAGCTCAGCTAGGAGACAGGCTTAACGTTTTCCCCCTCCACAAAACACATGTGCATCTACTTTTGTTTTATGAGCACGTACAAGCCATGAGACTTCTCGGTAAGATACTTATAGTTCCTGCTGGGAACATACAAGCTCTTCAGAGATGGGTACCTGTTTTGAGGAAGCAGCTACTCCCTTCCTGGATTTTTACACCACAGTTCTGCACACATCTACTCAAATGCAGATGGGTCACACGGGTACAAGCAATGCCCTAACAGACTTTTTTTCCCCATACCGAGCTGCTCTATCCAGGTACTAAGCTTCTCTTGATTAGGTGGACAGACAACATCAAACAGCTCACAGTTGTCTGCAAAACTGTACACTGAATCCAAATGTGCACAGAGGCCTCCCCATTTGCTTCCCAGCCAGCTGGTTCATTGAGGCAAGCCCATGCCAGGAGGAAGGCTGAAGCTCTCTTCATACAGTCCCAACACAAGATGAACTACCACAGCCCTTGCATCCCTACTGCAAGGATGAGCAAAAGGGAGGAGAAAGACTCACTTCTAACCTCAGAAAACCAAGACTATCCTGAAGCCCAACATTCAGTCTATGTGTAAGATCAGTAATTACCATATGTATTTGAAGCCGTACATTTTCTTGAGCTGTCTAGACTAGCAAAGCTCTAGGGTGGGGAAAGAGCATTCACTGCAGAGGAAGGGAATATGTTTAGCACTTGAACTACAGAAAAGGAAGGTTTTCTCCAGCAAGATCCTTCCTACATAGTTTCTGAAGGCACTGAACTAGGAGTGACAGGTGCCATCACTGTCCCTTACCGTTAAGGACAAACCAAAGCCTCAGCTGCAAACCCAAGCCTCAGCTCACAAAACTATCAGCCTTTCAACTGAAAAGTTACCTACTGTCACCCTCCCCCAGCTTTGTTTCCCTTTGTTGTTGCTTTCAAAAGTCTCGCCAGCATTCCCATCCAACCTCTCACATTTTCCCAATTGACCTTTCTCGCATCAGCTCTATTCCCTGCTCTTTACCCACATGGACCACCACAAAGCATTACCCCTGCGTTGCAACCCTTCCTACCAGGAGCAGCAGAGCAGTCAGTGAGCTGAGACAGCACCACATTCATTGGGACTTCAATTTAATTTCTACCTCCCCACCAAGTTCTTGAACTGGTGCCAAAGGGAGCGCTCATTCTGGCAGTCAAGTCTCCCAAAAGAAAAGTTACAGCCAAATTGCTGGGGGTGGGACCAAGACAGCCTATTAATAGGTTGATTATAATATGAATTTGGGGAACTACTCACATTTACCCTCCTGGACCCAGGGCCCTCAGGGGGTGGAGTGGAATACCTAACTCAGTACCTTCAGCTTCTTTGCTGCAGTTGGAGCCAGGGAGGGTGGAAAATCCTGTCTGTATCTTGCCTGGCAAAAACATGGTTTTCCAGACGGGTGGCTGAGCTATTGTTTTCTTCCCTTCTCCCCTTATAAAGTCTGTTTTCCTCATACTTACATAACAGTTTTCTCTGCCTCATCAGAAAAGACTTAGAATTTGAAAGCTTCCACATTGGATTAAAAAGATTGGTAACAATTCTCCTGTGGAAAATCCAGAGCTACTAAAAGAAGCAACAGTGAACAAGATGTCAAGAACCTCCTCACCATCAGCTTTTCCAGAGCACACCAGACTGTCGAGGAAGACAGACTCCATGGACAGCCATGGAGTAAAACTTTTAAGGTATCTGAGAGCATGAAGAGGACAAAAGGTTGGAGAGGAGCAGAAAGGTTTCGTTTTCAGAGGCAGTCAGATTGCTATACTTGTTAAAGTGTGATTCCTCTTTTCAGGTGCAGCCCACAACCTATAACCCCTTTACAAGTGCTGAAGTGAGGCAAGCATGCATGGTGGCAAATGCAGAGGCAGCAACAAGTAGTATATGCATCCTCCATTCATAGCTACAATCACCTCTCCAGCATACCCACAAGGCTGCTTCGCCAGCCTTCCTGAATAATCCACAACGCCCTTGCAAGCCTCCACATTCTCCAGTCAACTGACCTCTTATTCCAGCCCCATGCCTCAGCCAGACAGACAGACAGGGGCAGAAGGCAGCCCCTTGTGATGGGCTGAGGCCGACAGTATGAAGTTCAGTAAGACCAAGTGCAG
>NW_009720925.1:0-4273 GCF_000703405.1 Apaloderma vittatum
TTATTTTATTTTATTATTTTATTTTATTTTTGAGAGCTCTTTTACAGTTTAAGATTACATAACCAAGAAGGAAATAAGTATTATCCTTTCATTCAGATTCTTAAAAACAAAGGAAATGGCCAGCAAAAGGCAATAAAACTGTAGTTGTTACCATATCAGGAACATAAAGAATGAAGTTTGCTGAAGAATATAAATTCTGACAGACTGATCTGCTTGAAAAGAATCACCCTTAGAATTGCAAACCTTTTCTCCAGTCTGAAATAGAAGCAGTAAACTTCTCGCTAAGGGTGAGCTGGGAATAGTTTCTGAGTTTAACATAGTGACAGCAATGAATTAGACTTCAGAGATTAGTTTAGCATCTGCAGACTGAAGGGATGCTGGGAAAGAAAAGAAAAGAAAAGAAAAGAAAAGGCCAGGTAAGGATGGCTGTGGCATTGGTTGCAGAGAGGGGGATGTTGGAGGGAGTTACCGAAAGACATGGACCCAGCTGCTTTATAAAGTTCATTCTTTTTGTGTTCATGGCAGCAATGAATATAAGTTTTAAAGCTCATGTTTGGAAGATCCTTTTATGAGTTGGAGGATCCAGACTGAGAGGTCAGAGTTGATATAGTTGTTTTGTCAAGATAGTGGGAAGTTTCTCTCCTTGAGTTGTCCATGTGCTTTGATCCTGGTGTGTAGTGACTGGTTGCTTTCACCCATGTGGTGCTCATGAGGGCTCTGTGTCTGTAGGCTGGATGTCATGAGCATCTAGCATATATGGCATTAAAGGATGTTCATGGCTATGTTTTTTAGATATGGAAATTATCAAGTCTTTGCTTCTGTGGCTTTGATGCAGCTCTGTGCTCTGGTTTTGTGAGAATCTTGGTTCGGACTTCACTTGAGGCTGAGGTCACTGAAGACTAACAGGGAAGAGTTTTGGGAAAGTTTATTCTGAGATGGAGTATTATAGAGAAAATTCTATTATTCTATGAATATCGAGAAATAACTGCTGCTTATAGGATTCTGCAGGCAACTGCATATAATTATCCAGAGAGTTTACATCTCTGAGTTTATTTAAAGTGAACTTGATGTGTTTGGTATCATTGTAAAAAGGAAAACTCAGCAAACTTCTATCCCTCCAACTTCAACTTCTGACATATTTATATTTTACTAATGTCCGTGAAGGTCTGAAAAAGCAAGTGCAGACTTTACCACTTTGTAGTTTTTAAGTGATTTCATATCTTTACTGATATGATTCTGAAAAGTTCCAGCTACAAAATAAACTTTTTTACCTTGAGACTTGAAACTACGTAGAGCTTTCATAATTTGTGTTTTCTGTTAGTCACCCTGAATATTATGTTTTAAAGCAATTCATATTAGTTGTTCAATGTCTGATAATTTTAACTTGAGAGTAAGGAGAGAAATAAAATGGATAAATAGTGAAGAATAACCCTTTCAGAAACGTTGTGGAGTTATGTGTTCTTTTCTCCATGTTGTCTGCTGCTTACTTAAAGCCTCGAATGTGGCTCTTGGGAGCAGAACTAGAGGCATGGTCACTTTTTATGTATTTAAACTTGGCAAGATTTTGCTTTATCAGCAGGGGTCACTATAAGCATAGGACTCAAACAGGAATTGCCTTGAAGATTTTTTTGCAGGTTTGGGGGGAATTATCTTTACTTAATGTTCTGACCTCTTCTGAACTACTGAGCCATATTTACATACTGTGTTCAATGCAATTTCTAAATTATCATGTATTTCATCTTGTTTCCAATTTGTTTTTCATTTTTAAGGTCATTTTGGAAATAAAAATCCTTGTATCACTTTGAGGGCGGGGGAGAGAAAGAACAATAGGTTACTTTCTTTCCTGCCTTCTCCCATACCCTGAATGTGGGCCTTTGAAAAAGAATAGGTAAAATCTGTACACGCCAGTGAGGAAAATGTTACAAATATCTGTGATGCTAGCAATCTGTTAAGTTACTGAATAGTTCTTTCTGTTTTGTTCTAAGATGACTTCTTAGTACTCCATCTCTCTGACCTTATTCGAATGGCATTCATGGCTGCGACTGATCACAGCAACCAGTTACGAATGGCGGGTCTTCAAGCTCTTGAAGACATTATCAAGAAATTTGCATCAGTTCCTGAGCCAGAGTTTCCAGGCCATGTGATACTGGAGCAGTATCAGGCTAATGTGAGATCTCCTTTATAAGTTTGGGAAATTGTATGTTTGTGCCGATACTAGCTTTGAGAACATTTTGTAACTTCAAAAGACCTGTGAGGAGATTCTTGTTTGTGAAAACATACTGAAGAGACACTTTTATTTATCTCTTCAAAATTTATTTTTGTGTCTCTTCCTATTTATTGTAATTTAATAGCTGATGAATGTAAAAGTTCAGTAGCTATTGATTCTTGAAAGCCAAATATTACAAGTTATATTTAATTTTTGGCAAGAGTGCCATTTAATTTGTTGAATTGGGAATTGAAAAACACTGACCCACTTTCAGATTGAATCTAGTAAATCTATTTTCTTGGTAATTAATATACTTCTGTTTCAATGTAAACTAAAAAAGTATAGGAATGGGAAGTAGGTAGTTGAAGATTTGTTTTGGACCATTATTGCTTTCTTTTTTTTTTTCTGCATAGCTTTACTCTTTCACCTATCTTGTCTTCACTCTGCCTTCAGGATCTCTGCAAATACTTTTTAAAGGCAGGCTTCCATCCTTCTCACTTGCTGCATTTTTCTCCCTTCTGTAGTGCTGTAACCATTACTTCTGTCTCTTTGACTTGGTTGCTTTTGTTTCAGAAAAATGCTCCCTTATAACAACAGGCTTTTTTGTCAGTATTTTTCATTTTGGGAACTTGATGCAAATCCAACCATAAACATGTGAGTTCATGTCATTATTCCTGTGGACATCAGAAAGTCGTTCTTAAGCCTTAGGATAAATTGCACCTGTAATACTTTAATGATTAAAAAGATTCTCATTAACAGAAGGAAGTTAATACTACCTATTTGACAAAGGTAGTTAGGGATTAAAAAGGCAATGGGCAAGCAAGAAAAAACTGGTTTAGGATTTTGTTGTTGATTAAAGAATAGTATTGCAAATGTCTGTTAAATAGCAAGGTTAAGTTTGGGTGTGACTACAATGCTAAAATTTGCAATTTTGTCTTGTTTGTTCTATATGTGCTTGAGCCTTAAGGTGAGATGAAAAATGTTGTATTAGTTGTGATTTGGGGATTTTTTTAATATTATTTTTCTTTGTGTCAACAGGTTGGAGCAGCTCTGAGGCCAGCTTTTTCCCAAGATACACCGTCTGATATAACTGCAAAGGCCTGTCAGGTACAGAGGAAAACTTTCAGAGAGTATAAGCCAAACTGATTTTTCCTTCTCTTTGAAAGAAAGATGCAGAAGAGAAATAGTAGCAAATGGCTGGAAAATTTTCTAAACTTAAGCCATGATGGTTTGCAACATCCTTTGAATCTCCTAGTAATGTATTTTGTTTCTCAGAAATGGAGAAGTCCTAGGGAGCTACATCAGAAAGTATTTAGTCTTTGAAACGAGTTATGTCTTCATGTTGATTCTGCATTTGTTGCTAGAAGAAGAAAAAAACCCTTGCTGAATGAGACCAATAATAATGTAGTTGAGATGGCTTTAAATCTGATCAAATATCTGTATTACTGATAATTTACCTTGAAACACTAAACTTCCCATTTAAGATTTTGGAAGATCTGAGCATTCTCATTGCAGTCATGATAACAACATGTCAGCAACATAGCTGTAGTAGTATCTGATATGTGATTTACACAGCTGGATTACTACTACTGTAGTTTAAAAGAGCAGTTTAATTAGCTATGCAAACATCAGTTTTAAAATAACATTGGATACATGAGTTCTGTTTAGTAAATCTTAATCCAGCAGAACTATGATTTTGTTTTGTTGTCTTACGTTTTCATCTCCAGCAAAACTTGTAAGGACAGATGAAATATGTCATAATTTGGTGTCTATTCATAGGAAAGAATATGCTCATCTTACTTTAGAGAAGGTTTCTGTACATTTAAAGTTCGAATGAAGAAGGAGTTTGTATGAAGACATGTAATAGTCCTTACAACTTGACAAAATCTTACCTATTCCATGAGTTTCAAAGTGGATGTGTGCACTTACAGGATCAAATTGTTGGAGATTAAGTTTGGATATTTAACTCTCTAGAAATTACATGGACAGAGATGAGCTGCACTGAACGAGTTTGGTATTGTTACAGGCATTACCGAAACAGCTGTTGACTTGCCCAGCAGGAGGAAT
>NW_009720925.1:4304-6878 GCF_000703405.1 Apaloderma vittatum
TGGTCTTAGTCCTGTCGTGCATGAATTATCAATTTGTGACAAATTTTTCAGCAGCCTTATCCTGTGCACCTTCAGAACACTTTTTCTGTTTATGTTTACTTTACTTTAAGTATGTCTCATGCTAACAGATCATGAGAAGCCCTTCCTCAAAAGCTTTCATGGAACTGATTTGCTAAAAGCAAAATAAATAAATTGGAGATAGGGAAAAAATGTTATGAAAAAGGAGTTTGTAAAACCTGAAAAGATAGGCTTGTATTGATTGCTGTCTGATCTATTCTTCACAGTGAACGTAGTGACCCATTACCTGAATGGTTTAACCGGACACTTGGGAATAGAATAAAAAGATGGTTATTAGTTACTTACAGAGGATTAAAAAACTATTCTAAATATTTTCCATGTATCTTTGAAGTTCCATTATAATATGCCTTGCAAATACAGCTTTTGTAACCCTTCACTCAAGCAGTTTTGTTATCATGGGTGGAGAATGAAAAAGGAAAACCCTGGAGTTTTTTATATTAAGCAGGAAGAGAGCTGCTAAGTTTTTTTATGGTGGTTGTTTTGGCTTTTGTTTTCTTAGACTTTTTTTTTTCATTCGTAAGGTTGTTGGGCTTTTTTTGCTAGTTTAGAATGATTCTAAACTTTGTTGTTTAGGTATGTAGCGCTTGGATAGGAAGCGGGGTTGTAAGTGACCTGAATGATCTCCGCCGCGTTCACAACCTTCTTGTCTCTTCCCTGGATAAAGTGCAAGCAGGAAAGGGATCTTCTAGCCAGCTTTACCGAGAGAGTGCGACTACTATGGAAAAGCTTGCAGTGCTGAAAGCATGGGCTGAGGTAAGCGTTGACCATTAAGGCCTTAAAAGTTTTAAAATGTTGTGCAGTGTGATAGCAGCCTCACACCTTGTTGTTCAGCCCTGCACCTGCCCTGCTCCTTACCTGTTGCAATTCCTTTCCTGGAATGTTTTCATGTCTGTATCTTACTCTGTTCCTTTTTCTGCCATTCTCTTTATTCATATTTACAATGAGTCTTGGCTTTTCTATATTAAAGTATATACATGTACTCTATGAGATTTTGGTTTTTCTCCCATCTTATTGCTCTTAAACTTCAAACAAAAACCAAACAACCTTAAAATATACTCTGGAAAAATATGGCAGTTAATTAAATAGGAGTTTGTCAGAATGTTCATAATAATTACAGAGTAAATGTAGATATTACTGGGAAATGGCTGGAATACCAGAAATCTCCGACCATTTACAGAAGACAGAGTGAGCACTACTTATATTGCCTTGCTTCCATACTGTATGCATGCTTTACATATAATTACATAAAGAGTATTTTGGTGTCTCTTAGTGTAGTACTTGAAGATTTGGTGGGTGTTTTTCATTAAATTTTCTTGCAAGTTACTTTTGAAATTACAAAGGAAAATATTAACATTTCAGCTGTGTAATGTTAATCACTCCATACTGTAATTTTCAGCTTTGATATGGAGCATCTGTTGTGCGAAGACACTTTATTTCTTTTCTAAAAATGCTTATTTTTCTGTATTTTTCTGATATTTCCATTTATTCCCATATTTAAGCTTTTGAAAATCCTTTTATCCTCTCATAGCAACTGTCGAAGACAAACATAAATGTTCTTGTATTCATGGAACATGTTTAAGGCCATTTTCACGTCTTTGTGTTACCTAATCTGCTCTCAGAATGTGACAATTACTCTAATTTATCTAGTAGCTCTTAATGTAGGTAAAGATGTTTTTGCGGTGAGGATGCATTGACTTAGTGAAATTAGTTCTTTAAATCAGTATGTCTGTTTAGAGCAGCAGTAATTGACACTTTAAGGAAAAAAGTGTGCAGCTAGATTGTTTTAGGAAAATGCCATTTGTGGCCCTAAGTGTTATATACTGGTAGAAATGAAAGAAAAGGTATTTAAAGAAATCCCAGTCATTTTCCTGTGAGTCATCTATGTATGGCTACTTTCACGTGGGAAAGGCTGCTGCTTTTTTCTTTTTAGGATCCCTCAGCACATCCTTTAGTATCTGTTTTTCTTCTAGGTGTATGTTGTTGCCATGAAAATTAAGAAGGAAGCAGAGACCAAACCGAAGCGTGTTTTGAAGAGCACAGAGGAGGATGAGGATGATTTTGGTACTGTAGATGAGTTGCCACCAGACAGTTTGATAACACTTGTACAACCTGAACTGCCTGCCCTTAGCCGTCTCTGGTTAGCTGCACTGAAAGATTATGCTCTCTTAACTTTACCAGCTGAATTTGCTACCCAGCTTCCACCAGATGGTAAGCACTTTAATTTCCTTTGTGGTGTTGTGAAAAACAGAAAAAAAGCCTTTAGTTGAGACTTCAGGATGTTTTTCATGCAAGTGATAAATTTCTGCTGGTGTGTAATAGGAATGCATGTTTCGAGTATATTTTTTTTCTGCCGTCTGCAACGAAGGTATTCTTTATGTGAATCACAGAGGTTGTTAAACCCACGTCTAGGTAGAATTAAGAGTACTTCTACACCTCTAGTATTGTGATATCAAATGGAAAAAGTTACCAGTGTCAAGCAGTGTTCCTCAGGGGTCT
>NW_009720926.1:0-7165 GCF_000703405.1 Apaloderma vittatum
TTATATATATATATATATATTTAAATAGAATTTCCAATATTTTCCTAAACTGTGTCATAAGTGCAGTATTGTAAAGTTTCCTTTAAGTATTTGAGGCATATTTATATATATCTAACCCTATATAACCAAACATCTAAGAACTCAGATGCTACTCTAAGAATGGCAGTGCAGCCAGTTTTAGCCTTTTTGCCCTTTGTGGTACAATGCAACTTGCTTTTATAACCTGATAATACTCTCTACTATATTCCTGTTTTAACAGTATAGTAATTCAAGTTTCTCTTAAGACCTTATTTAATTCTGTAAATCTAATTTGATTCTTCTTCCAAAGCCCTAGCCTCCTTCTTCTCGTACTAATGCTTCTTCTTTCTAATCTTATTTGCATTCATATTATCCACCCAGGTGGTACACCAATAAGAGGTAAGAGTGCTGAACTAACGTTCACAGAATGATCTTACTCATTCTTTCTGTCCTTTCATCCCTCTCATCTTTGTCCTGTTTTTTGGCGGTTTTTTTTAAGGAAAAAAAAACAACCAAAAAAACTCCAATCCACAGAAATGTTTATCATCTGATTTTTTCTTTTTTTTCCTTTGTCCTGTTTGGTTATGATCAGTGACTCTCATATTGTGACCTTTTCTCCCTTTTCCTTTCCCTTTTTTTGTTTATTCATTTAAAAAAACCAACAAAAACGATAATTTGATTTGTGATATGCTTCAAAGAAAGCATATCCTGGTCTTCTGGCCATAGCCCAGTCACAGCGTACCATTTGTCCCTCTTTTTTCTTTTTCTTCTTCTTCTTCTTCTTCTTTTTCTTCTTCTTCTTTTTCTTCTTTTTTTTTTCTTTTTTTCCTTCCTCTTTTTTTTTTTTTTTTTTGTCCAACTGGAGCAAAAAAAGATCATTTTTTTTCTTCCTTAGCTGTTCTTGTCCTGGACCAAAGCCAAGATGGTCTGGAGAACAGTAGCAGACATGCAGAAGACAACATGGACTATCTTCTTTTTGTCTTATCTTTCTTAAAAGGTTTTTATTTTTGTTCTTCTTCAATTCTTTTTTTCTTTTAACTACATAAAGTTGAAAATTATGTGTTCCCCCCTAAAAATTACAGAAATGTGGGTTTTTTCCCTTTATTTGTGTTTTTTTTGTTTTTTTTTTCTTGGAGTTCTCTCACCTCTGGATTTTTGGATCTTCTAATCTGCAGGCTTTGGAAATGAAGGGTTAATGACATTATTCTTGATGATATGTGGTGTTGTTGGTTTTTGATACTGTGACAAAACTGTTTATTTCTTTTGTAATTCTTGTTTTGTACTTTTCTTGGGTTTTGTGACACCACACTGCTAATCCCACTTGTGGATTTTGATGGGTGTCTTTACGGGGGCCTTTTGTGGTCCTCAGCAGTGGTTGGTTGGTTCTTCTTTGTTGGCATAGACCATGCTTTTTAACTTTTTTGTCTTCTAATTCAACTGCTCTTTGTTTTTCAGCAAACGTACTTTAAGATTGTAAGTTGCGGAAAACTGTCTTTCTTTTCTTATAAATCTGCATGTCTTAAGGGAGTTTTGTTTCTTTAAAAGAATATTTTGATAATTATAAATGACTAATGCAGTTTCTTTTTTTTCACTTCAAGCAGCCTTTTTGTTCTTGCTGCACATTTTTGGCTTTCTTCAGCAGAAGATTTCTTGAAGCCTGTCCTGCCTTTTTTATGAATACCACCTTTTGTGCTACTTTTGTTACTAGATGGAAACAACGAAATAAAATTAAAAAAAATATAATGACCCAACTACTTAATCTGTTTTATTTTATTCAAAAGCCATTCTTCCTTGAAGCAGTCTCACTCATCTTCATTTTAATGGTTAAGGAAAGAATATTGTTTAGAGAGAAGGGTTTTTTTTTTGCCAAATGCAAATTGTTTTCCTGTGCTAGCACTGATGATGTGAAAAAAATAATCTCTTTGTTTTTTTCATTGCATCATTTTCTGTCTGTGCACCTTAGCAAGAAAATGAATCGACGTTGAGTGGACCTTCGCATACAAGCTTTTCATATTGTTAAGCGGTGTATTGTTATGGATATAAAAAGCCTTCTCTGACCGTCTCTTTGGCAATGTATTTTATATTCATACAGGTGCCCTTCAAATTGAACTGAGTGAAGAATCTGATCAAGGCAAATATGAGTGTGTTGCAACCAACAGTGCGGGTACACGCTATTCTGCCCCTGCCAATCTATATGTCAGAGGTAGGAATGACATAACCCTGGCATCCACTCTTCATTCAGGTTCAGGGCTAAGATACTCTCAGGATCTGTACAGTTACCATTGTAATAATCAAAATGCCATGGTAAATGTGTTGGTCGTAAAATTAATTTAAAAAGGTAGATGAAAGGCTTGGGGTTTGATTTGTTCTTTTAAAGCACTCTTGAGTCCAGTCTATCCTGTGGGTTAAGGTTTGTAAGTATATTTATATTTTTACATCTTGACTTCTATTTTTCCTGCATTGAGTTAAATTCTGCTTTGCATTTATTTTCATTTATTGGTTTTGTTTGGTTTTGCTTTTCTTTTCAAACTCCTGAGGTGACTGCTCGGTGTGTTACTAATCAGCTGAGTGTAATCCCAAGGCATTGAGGTATATGCCTACCTGACCTCTGCTGCATAATTGCGAAGGAACAGCTTCTAACTTTATAATATGTATGCAGAGCACAACTCTATTTTCTTCTTTTCTATTTCTTCTTTATATATATGTATGTATATATATATTTATATATCTTTGGTATAAGTCTTGTGAGTGAAGTGTAGTCCTTACAATGATAGTGCTCAATTGGCTATGTTTTTGGAAGAAATTACCTGTCCGTATGACAGGAAGGATTAATAAGGAAACCATTATATTCTGCTGTACAGTTAGAGAAAAGATTCATTCCTTTTAGCATACAAAAATATTCCTTTGGTTCAACTAGAAAAAAGTGCTTTGTTTCTGGCAGCATTTCCAACAACTGGTTGATGTAGCAACAAAGCCTATAACATACATACATACATATGTGTGTATATATATATGTGTGTGTGTGTGTGTCTACAGTATAAGGGGCTGGGTGGGGGAAATAGAACTGAAAACGTAAACAGCTGTAAACTTTACTGTAGGATGGATGACCTTACCAAAAATACCTAGCTTGATTTTGAAATTTTTTTTAGAGCTGATTTTACAATCAACCTGATATGTTTTCATATGGTATGACTCTATTGCCTATTTAAAAAAAATATGAAAGGAAAACATTTCATAGTTACAGCATCCATAGAAAGTTATTTGATCTTTTCTTTTTCTTTCTCTTCTCCTCCAACATACTGACTTTCCTGTACTGCATGAGGCATGTATACCTTTTTATCCAAAGGAAAATTTCAAAATTATGCTAGCTATTGTTTCTAACACCGTTGTAGCTGTGGAAAATGCTAACTTTTCAAGATGAGGTAGGAAGATTTAATTAGAGCAAGTAGAGATGTTCAAGTAGCAGTTGAAAGCCTTGATATGGCCTTTTTACTCTCTCTGTGTTTCCCTTGTTTTTCTCCTTTCCTCATTTCATTGTGTTCTGCATCAAACCCCCTACATCCCTCAGAGCTGCGAGAAGGTTGGTGTGTTTTTTACTTTTTACCCACCTTACAAAACTATTAATTAAACCAATAACAAAGAATACAAATGAAATGAATGTAGCTGCATTGTGGCATTTTTTAAGTTAATGTTATGTTTAAGCAGAGAATGCCCTGGTCATGGCTTTTGATGAGTGCTGGTATCTAACTGTGGTGCATGGTAAGAGAGAATGAACCTGGATGCATGGCAACCTTTTTAGCTTTAACACTAATGTCTAGTAAACTTGGTCAGTGTTCCTGCTTTTTCTTCCCTTTTAATTTCTTGTTTATACTCATGCCTGCTTTTCAAGGAATGGTTTCAGCTGTTGTTTTACTAAACAGCCCACGCATGAAGACTAAATTCTCCTTTGTCTATAAGGATGGTGTTCAGTACAAGAAATTCCTCCTTGCCTGCCGCTTGCTTTGTATGGCCTCTGTGAAATGGCTGCTTACAGATGTTTTGCTCTTTGCTTGTTCCCCTTCTGCCTGTCATTCACTCATGAGGCCATTGCAGTAAGCCCCTTCTGAATCCATAGAAAATCACATAAATTTTGCCAAGCCCAGTGGAAAGGTTTCAGACTGATACAGTTTTCGTTGTTTTTTAAACTTACTCATAGTCTTTTATTTTACTTTTAATTTTGCTGAATTAAAACTGTCTTAATGATTAGCCTCTATTAAACCCAAATAAATACAGTTTTGAGTAGACTGTCCAATGAAAGGCCTAAATAGAAACCTACCTCTCTCAGCTACCTCTCTCTCTTCCACCTCCCCCACACATGTGCACACCACTGAGAATATTTGAAGCAGGAACACTGATCTGTTATTGCCTGGTAATTTTCTCGGTGTTGTGTTTGCTTAAATATTAACTACTCTGTTAGTGCAATGTCCTGCTATGTGTTTAAGGTTGCCACTCCTTGCTATCAATACAGAATTGTCTAATACTATCGATCCTTATAGCTTAGTTTGCTTTCCCTTAACTGTGAGGGTAGTGGAATCCTGAATGTTAAATGTTCTGCTATTTTCCCAGTGGCCCTTCCTAACAGTTGCTTTTTAACCACTTAATCTAATTTCCTTCTCCCTCAAACTAGCTCCTATCTATCTGTCAGCCTATCCTATCCCCATCTCTTTCAAGTTTTCTTTCTTCACCCAGTGTTTTCTTTTTGAGTACTTTTTCTTTCTGCAGTTTTTACTCAAGACATTTCCCTAAGCATGAATCTCTGTTGATTCTGTCATTTGCTTGCCTGCATGACCAAATCCAGTACTTTGTACTGGCTTTGCCTAGTTTCTTTCTGTGACTATATATATATATTTATATATATGTATATGTGTGTACATATATATATGTATATATATGTGTATATATATATATTTGTACCTGTGTGTACTTTTTTCTATGTTTGTTTCAGTGTTAGTGTGAGGTCTTGAGGCTGCATCTACTTTGAGTCTGAAAGCAAATGATATTGCACTTTCAGTGTACTGTAGGCAATGTGTACCAGGACTATGATGTGACAATGTGGCCTAACACATTTATTCACATCAGCTGGAAGCACACAGCAGTGGAGT
The DNA here is from genome assembly GCF_000703405.1 of Apaloderma vittatum. Lineage (NCBI taxonomy): Eukaryota > Metazoa > Chordata > Aves > Trogoniformes > Trogonidae > Apaloderma > Apaloderma vittatum. The sequence goes on from NW_009720926.1 coordinate 5,160, forward strand.
TGGTTTTGGTAATCAACTCAAGCATGCTGTTGACCTTCCAGTTTTCTTCTATGCATATATATATGTATGAGCATATAAAATGCATATATATATGTGCGTGTGTGTGTGTGCGTGCGCGCGTGTGCGTGTGTGTATATTTTGCATGGTGTTTGTGTATTGTTAGTATGTAGTTAGTTAACTGTGGGGCCCTAATAGGTCTGAATCAGCCTTTGTATGAATGTGCCTAATAATATCCTCAAGTAAATATGGAATAATTCATATTGTGTGCAGACAAAATTCTTGTTTAGTCTCATACTTTTTTATTCATATTTTCTGGCAGATCAGAATAATGCATTAAAACGTTAAATTGTGTCTGTACACTGCATGTAGTCCATATGCAAGACTCAGTTTCTTTTTTTTGTATATGTTATTACCTTTTATTGTGTTTTGTTCCAGTTCGACGGGTCCCACCGAGGTTTTCTATCCCCCCCACAAATCATGAGATCATGCCTGGCGGGAGTGTAAATATCACGTGTGTTGCGGTGGGGTCACCAATGCCATATGTGAAATGGATGCTAGGAGCAGAAGATTTGACACCTGAGGATGATATGCCAATAGGGAGGAACGTCCTTGAACTTAATGATGTCAGGCAGTCTGCAAACTATACTTGCGTTGCTATGTCTACTCTTGGCGTTATAGAAGCAATAGCGCAGATAACTGTCAAAGGTATATCCTAAGCACATATATTTGAACCTAGTTCATTCATCTCTTTCAATCGTTGCTGTATTTTAAGTAAATATGTTGCACTGAAAGGCACTGTATCTAAATGCTTCTTACCCTCTTTCCAGCCAGTCACTGACATAAGACAAAACGCCAATGCAGACAGGGATACTAATAAATAAGTGAATCATAATTTTCCATTATTCTCTTGTGTCTTGCTCCCAGCCTTCATTTCAAGCAAATAACGAATCTTGTCATCTTGCATATACTTCTCAACAGCAAGAGCCTTTAAAAACCAGTCATTTTATTCTTAGAGTTGCTGAGTATCTAAGTATCATGTTCACTGAGTAACTGGAAACTAGAGGTTCCAAAAATTAGATAGTAATGGAGCGCTGTCTGTCAATAAGATTTCTTTTATGCGTATATTTTCAGGGTACGTTCCAAAAGTCAGTATCATTAATTTATATCAAATAAACATTAAATTAAACCTGAAGATTTTCTGGAAGATTTCTGGAGTAAATCATAATTGCCAAAAGCTTGCTTAGCACAGATCACAACCTATTTCCATTCCAGTCTTTCTGGTTTGCTTTTGTTGTCGTTGTTTGGTTTGGTTTTCAAGCTGCTTATTGTAATAATTAATGTCTTCTGTTCCATAGTGCTAACTGTAATTTTTGCATTTATCTTTAGCCTTACCCAAACCTCCTGGAACACCTGTGGTGACAGAAAGCACAGCAACAAGCATAACATTGACTTGGGATTCTGGAAACCCTGAGCCAGTTTCTTACTACATAATCCAACACAAACCCAAAAACTCTGAGGAGCCGTATAAAGAAATTGATGGGGTGGCCACGACACGCTATAGCGTAGCTGGCCTAAGCCCGTATTCAGAATATGAATTTCGAGTAGTTGCTGTAAATAACATTGGACGTGGCCCACCCAGTGAGCCTGTGTCAACAAGGACTTCAGAGCAAGCACCTTCCAGTGCACCACGCAATGTTCAGGCCCGTATGTTGAGCTCTACCACCATTTTGGTACAGTGGGAAGAACCTGAGGAACCTAATGGACAAATACAAGGTTACAGAGTTTACTATACCATGGACCCCACTCAACATGTCAACAGCTGGATGAAGCACAATGTGGCTGACAGCCATATTACCACTATTGGGAATCTGATACCCCAGAAAACATACTCAGTGAAGGTTCTTGCTTTTACTTCTGTTGGGGATGGACCACTTTCTAGTGACATTCAAGTCATCACTCAAACAGGAGGTAAGTTTTCAATGAACAGAATTTGTGTTAAAAAAAAA
>NW_009720927.1:0-19914 GCF_000703405.1 Apaloderma vittatum
CACCGGGCGGGAGGCGGCGGGCCCGGGGGAGAGCGAGAGGCACCCGCCGGCCTTTCGTGTACATCCTGGTAGGGCTGATGGATGAAGACGGGTCAATATAAATTCCGTTTTGCTTTAACCAATGCTCAGCAGTAAAGTAAGGAAACCATCGACCTAAGACGTTGCCGGGCAGCACACTGGATTTGTTTCCGTATGCTTTAAGTGGTGTCAATTCCCTGATTTCACTCGCACAGCCAAAAGTCCTGCTGATGGTACTCCAAGAAGACCTGTTTTGTCTGTCAGTGCAAGAAAAATTAAAGATAATGCAGCGGACTGGCACAACTTCATGATGAAGTGGGAGAGACTGAATGACAGTGGCTTTACTCTAGCGAACAAAATAGTCAACATGAAGATGAGTGAGCAGTAAGTATGCTGCTGTGAGTAAAGACACCATAAAAATTGCATTTACTGAGAAATTAACCTGTTTTCTTAACTAGAAAGTTCTTTCTGAAGGTGGGGGAAGGAAGATGTCCGAGCGGATAGCAGATAAATTACCGGCTAGACAAAACTCAGCAGTTGCGCTTTTTGGTTACATACGCTTCATTCAAATAATAAATGTCTCATGAAGATTAAAGTAATCTCATAAAGTAATGATATTTGTAAGAAATTGAAAATGTTTGTTATACATAAGTATAATTCATATTTTAAACATGTATATAATGTACAAAGTTAGAATCTAATCCTATAGATCTCAGCCCATGTGAATTCCTTTACTCTCTTGCATATTTACACTGAGGCCCCTATTACCAAATTTCACTCTAGCCAAGAGATTTTAGGAGAGAATCTGTGATTTATATAGACAAAAAGTTACAACAGTGATGATCAAAACAAAACCTAAAGAAACCCACTTTGATAGAGCTATTGTCTTTGTGCTGTAAAGAAAAAACTATAACTGTCAGGGTTTTGAGAAGAAACTTGGGACTCCAGAGTCCTGACAGTTGAGCAGAGTTTGTCTGACAGGTACAAGCTCAGGAGCATTTTCCTGTAATGGTGTCAAGTGTGGCTTTTGCTCTCTGGCAACTCGCTCTCCCCTGTGTAAGTTTACAGCTTCTGTGGAAAGGTCAGCAAGACAGGATAGGTGTCTGCACGTTAACCTGCTCTGGCTTCACAGGTAAGTGACTTGGCTTAAGGCGAGTTTGTGGTGAGGCACCAGATTGTGAGCTAGAGCAGCTGAAGCCTGGGCACACCTTGTCCGTTATGAGAGAATAACCTCCAACAGAGGGACAAGGTAAAGTGGCAAAAGGTGTTATCTTAACACTTTATTCAAGCATGTGCTCTAAGGCAGAGTAATTGGGTGTTCCTCTGAAGATTGTGGTACCAGCCCCAGTTGTTCACATGTCTAGCTAGGTCTCTATTTTTACATAGGAATTCTCATGAGCAGCCTGAGAGAGAGAGATTTTGTAGGATCAGACCACATGGATTTTAAGTCCACATAGCTCAATTAAACCTGTATGCAGTTGTTTTTTACTCTGCCTTATGTTTCTATTTTAGATTTCAAGACAGCAAACCGGAGATGGCATGTGATAACAGTACCACAGAATCTGAGAAGCCAACTCCAAAATATAATGAAGAACTAGACAATTGCTGTGCAGAATTACTTGAGACCTTAAAGCACATGGTAATGCTTATTTTTCAGTCCTAGTCAATATGAATCAATTCCAAGTGTGTTGAAGTATGATGTAAGGAAATGTCCTCAAATACTTGTTGCAAACAAAAAAATGGGGATTTTTATTCATAGTTATTAGGCTTCAGGCCTAAATCTAGTGTGCACCATTTATTTGCTTGACTGGTGATTTTGAAAGTTGATTTTACACCTGCCTTCTGCTTATAATTCTACTTCCTTTATAAAGTGATCTTCTGAAAATGAGTCAAACAAAAAATGCATTCTAAAACTGTACCAGTTTTGTGTTTTCTCATGCTGAATATTCCCTCTGTTTAGAACAAAACAACAAAGCATAAAGCAGTGTTTTACCTGCCATCATATCCTTGCAGCTCTCTTTGATCAGATGTAACGCAGTTACGTCTTCAGTCTGCCTACCTGCATTTTCTGTGCAGAGTTCTTTCTCTAGAGAGTAGAGTAAGATAATTATTATGTAACTCACCTTTTTTTCTTGACACATTACTAGGATTTACTGTCACCTGTCAGTTTGACAGGAAGCAAAAAGGATATTGATACTGTAATTTAAAATTCTTATTTTTAATAACTTTAGAAGTCTTCTACTGAAGTAGAGACCCATTAAAAAGATGATAGATTTGTATTTTTATATAGACAAGATACCAATTCAGTATTTAGAAGAAGCAGAAAAGCAGCTTGATTTTCTGCAAAATTTGTTTTGTGGGGAAAAAGAATTTTTTTTGCATTTTTTTTCTTGAGGTAGTTTTGTATTCAGACTACCAAACATGTTGATGCAGTTTTTTATTACTTCTGAGCAATAGGAGTATATGAAGCCAGTGTTAGCTCGTATACTAAACATAGATACTACAGATATATTTTATTTTTTCATTCCTTATGAATATACCAACTTATGAGTTTATAGAAAAATCTGTATATTAGGTTCTTGACTTAAAGATATTGCCTGCAAGCTCCATTTTGTTGTAAATATTAGTACCCATCAGTAATGCAGCAATCCTTCAGGTGAATACGAAGGAAATGGACGGAATGACCAGTTTTTCAAAGTAAGCTGTAAAATCAGCCTAGATTTATTGTCAGGAGTAGCTTGAGCTGCTTTTCTCACCTGCCACTGATATTTTTTTAATTGGATTTAAGCCATCTTGACATGGTAATGTAAGAAAGCATGTGTTTATAGGGCTTGTGCCACACTTGTTTATAGACAGTCAGATGTTTTTCCCAGTAGTAAACTGCTGGAGAGTGAGGTGGAAAAATGAGAGAGGGCTGTAATATGTTTCTACATGGAGGAAACAAAAGAATTACACAAAATCAGAGTAAGTTGTATCTGTGGTGTTCAGAGTTTTAGGGTATCTCATATTAAATCTTTATATAAGTTCCAGCTTTGATTCCTGTCTTGAGATAAAAGAGTGAGTTAGAAATCTTAAGACTAAATAGCCTTCAGAAATAGTGTGTTTTAATAAAATGCTTAAGGTTATAGTAGCCTAATGTTCCCAAGATGTTCATTAACATTACATGTTCATCACTTTCAGACAAAAATACAACTGAAAATGGAAAAGCTTACTTCGACTACTAAAGCTATCTGTGACTTGGAAGCATTCCACCATGGAGCTGGGAAGTGCACAGTGCCCTTCTTTCATACATGGCCCACACCGTACTTCTGTAAGTGAAATATTGACTATCTTTGCTAATTGTCTTGTGTCATTGATGCCATCTAATTTAGGACTGAAAAATAAACCCTTTTATCTGGATGTCTTGCCAGAGAGAGAAAATCTGTCTCCTTTATAATTGACTAATCAATAAACACATGAATGCACTACTTGGCTTAGGGTTACTGCTGATGACTGCTTGTGTGAATTGCCGAGTGTTGCCTGACATGCAGCAATTCCAGCATAAAACTAAGCTTGTCAGCAGCTTACAGTGTCCGAGCAGTAACAGCCACATCCTTTGTAACTCAGTGGCGTTAAGCCGTAGGCTTAACTGACTTCACTTGACACTGAAATGAAATCCTTGAATGCAAAGAACAATCTCTACCTCGGTTAATTCTCAGGCAGCCAAAGAAAAATACCTCTGATCTGCGTGTCAGTCAAGACAAGTAAAGGAGTGTTCAGTTACTGCCTACTGTTAATATTAATCCTTTCAGCATTCACTTCATGGCAAAAGGTACTCCCTCCAACTGGTATTACTGTGGTCTTAAAACTCTGAATTCAAGAGAAGCCTGCTTGTATGCAAACCAGCTGCCTTCTTTGTGAAGTGAAAGTCATACCTTTGTGAAGCCCTGCTTCTGACTTCACTACCACAAGTTAGTGGGAATCTTGTCTATTAGTTTCTGCCAGCTTAAGAGGGTAAGACTGACAAAGACATTTAATTGCTCTCAAAACACTAATGACTGAATCATTTAGTGATGCGCTCTACTCCGTGAAAGACTAAATCCTCCTGAAGGCAGTGATAGTTCAGGCTAAGTTAGAAACACAGGATCATTCTCTCTTTAAAAATAATTTATGCAGCTATTTTTTAGAAAGTTGAACAATTAAAGGTAATTACATAAATATATCTTTACCTCCCTACCAGTATTACTAACATAACTAGTAAAAGTATTAGTTTTTACGCACTTCAGTTTTGGTCTGTTATTTTGTTTTACCCTTGTTTTTCACTGTTGGCATCACTCACTGGTGATTATGCATTGCTAAAGTGCCTGACGGCAAGTAAGGAGATCCTTTAGAGTAGCTGACATCAACAGTGACTCTAAAATGTGAGGCTTGTACTTCAATATAGCATTAACAAATTTTAAAATCAAATTTCAGTTTTTTGAAAGAACAGCTATAATTGCTGATTTTACAGTGGGTCCTGAGAATCAATACCACTGCTTATTCTAGAACTAAAAGGGGATTCACATCAAAATCACAAGTGTATAAAATATATTCAAAAGCTGAGGAAATTGTTTGGCATTTTATGTCCTAGCGTACAAACATTATTAATGTTGTAGAAAACAAGATGTCTAACTATGGGGAATAGCTTATGAAAGGTGGGATTTTTTTAAATGATCAACCTATCACAAGTATAATTTGATTTCTGGAGAGTGGCTGAAATGTTCTGGTCAATGTACTTAGTTTTTTTCAATCCATTTCAGACGAGGTTTCTCTGAAGCTCTCTGAAATGTACAAGAAGGAACTACAACTCAAGCAAACAATTGTACAAGAAATTGCTCATTCTGCTGACCAGGATCTGATGATGGTCTATTTGTCATCATGGTTGTACCAGCCTTACATTGAGAACAGCAGCAAACTACTGCTTGAAGCCATGCTGCTGGAAACAGGACACAGACAGTGCTAGAATTTCAAATGTTACGTGGCTTCTAACAAAACTGAAATGGCAATTTGCAAGGCTTACCAAGTAAGTTGAATTTTTGTAAAACTTATTAAAAATCTTTTTCCCCATTTGTATTTATTATTTTGTCTCAGCTGATACTCCGTTTTCTTCATGGGTTTAGCTGTTTTATCCATTTTTAAGTGCAATAGAGAGGCTAAAGGTAGGACGAGCGCCCTGAAATCAGAAAGAGGTAAGTACTGCTTGGTGCTCTGGGGGAATTCAATGCACACAGACACCAACAGCAAAGAATTTAACGCCTTTCTAAGTCTTGATAGTCTGAAGTACCCACATTGTCCCTTTCACACAGAAATTCGGTGCTTCTTGATCTTTTGTTTTGTTCCAGACTGAACACGGTGGGTAGTGCTTTTGTACTTGCTTCATAAATGGGGAAAAGGAAAGCACAAAAGACCGGATCCACGTAGTTTGGCATGTGGTTCTGAAATGCTGTCACAGACACTAGTGTACATTCTGGTTTGGTTTTGATCATAGTGTGGTTAGTGATCACCCCTGAAGAGTGATCCGAGCCTGAAGTACCACGCTGGGAAGGTTTAGTACAACTCAGGATGCTGCAATCATACAAAAAAGGTTTTGCGTTTTTTTTTCTAATTAACATTTTTTTCTTTTAGAGGTGTGTCAGGAAAGCATATGTTGAATAAAAACAAGACATGCTTCAGTCATGACCTTGTCCCGTACTGTTTGCTTCCTGTCACAGGGCTCAGTGAGTCTTCCCTTGGATGACTTTCTGGTATCAAGTGGCTTTTGTTTAAAGATGTGCCTCCTCTGTATTTTTGGTCAGCAGTTTACATGACAAGAACCAGTGGCTTAAATTCTTGCTTTTCTTTACTCTGTTTTCCAAGAAAGCAGCAGGGAAGAGAGTGTGTTCAGGAGAAAGTTAATAAAAAAGCAAAATGCTGAAGTGGAATTCAGTACCCTTATTTGATTTCACTCCTAAAGATGTAGTAACTACTGTACTATACCTTTATGTCAGGCCCAGGTAGTGTGGAGAAACAGTTCTGCTTAGCCAGCCCCTAATGAACATTAGATGCTGTTGCAAATAATCACTTCCCAGAAAAATGTGATACAGTGTGGAGACTAGGCATCTGTGTCATCAAATTTCTAGTTAAATCCCTAACGTGCAGTGAATTTAGACCTCCTGCTTACTTCATTATGATTAGTAATCTAAATTCTTCCCACTTCCTGATTGCCCATATGACCTGCTCCTCTATAAACTGTTGATTTAGATCTCTTATTTCACACAATCATGTAGTGTTTCTAAGCGCTGTTGACTTGTTGCTCCTCACAGGTGTTTACCCTTGATTCTCCTTGAAACAACTCTTTGAACTAAAAGACAGTGACACAAAATGCACTCTGCTATGAAATGGCCATAAAGGCTGTGGTTTGCCACTAGAAAAATCTAATTAAAACAGTGAGAGATCTCCCATAGGTAAAGTAGGGTCACTTACTTACCTAGGTCCAAGCTGAAACCCCAGAAGCTTGTAAGGGGAATATGTGAGTTTTCTGCAATCACAGAACAGACAGACGTGAATTGTAAAACAAGGTTGTTTCTGACAGCTTAATAGTGTTCTATTCTTAACCCAAATTTCTAGCACCTAAAAAGAAATTTTGCTGTAGCTCAAGGAGAATACAATCAGTTATGAATAGCTTTGTTAGGTTTTATTATTTTTCTTTCCAAGTGTTCCACCTAGTTTAACAGCCACCTTAATTTATCTGAGTGGGGCCAGACCCTTGTCACTATGGAAACTCCTTTGTACTTGAAAAATATTTTCAAAAGAGAAAAGCTTGGTTCACTTATAGAATTGTTCTTTTAAGACGAGAGTAGGTGTATTGTATCTCCCAGCATGTGCAAATCAATAGGGAAGGCAGAATCGAAGCAGATTTTTGTTTTCTGCGCAGGTGGAAAGTGTGATTTGTTCTTGTTTTTTAGAGGAAATAAGCTCTTCAGGAAAGAGTCTTCATATTCAGAGACCCCCTTGCTTATTGACTCCTGTTGGACACAGGAAGATGACTGCAAAATTGTTGCAGAGGTGTTTTGTCATTAGAGCTCTAAGTAGTTGATTGTTATATTTGAAGCTCTCAGATGTAGTTATTAGACAGTCAGTACAAAAGAGTGTAATAAAGAATTGCTCACTGCAATCAAAGACTTTGAAAGACCAGCAGAACCTTGCTTTGTATGGCATCTTCACTTAAAAGGTAGAACTGTTATCTTCTGAGCATTACTACCTTCTAAAAAAAGAGAGGAAAAAACTCAACGCCAAAACTACACCATAAACCCAACCACCAGAGGGTCACTAATCAGTGATGATATCTTCAACCTCCACACCTAAAAGGCAGTGTTTTGGCTCATCAAATTAATTTTCTAGTTAGGCAACCAAGAAAAAAAACAAAAACTCAAACAACAAACCCAACAAAAAAACCCCAAACACAACTATGTTAAAAGGGATGCAGTAGATTGTTTCATCTCTAAAACATCCTCTCCCTTGTTTAAATTCAGTTCCAGTGTAAGTTTTTCCTCAGTAACAATACCATGAAAAAAATGATGCTTACACTTAAGAATGGTTTCTCCTGCACGTCACAGGTCCTTTTAGCTGATTTGTCCAGTTACCTCAGTAGCATCACGTATTTGGCAATGAGGCAACACACACATTTTAGAAGTACATTACCACTTTTCAGTAATATCTACAGTAGCTCATGAATTAATGGTCATTTATGGCTGTTCTTTTTTACCTGCTAATCTTCTTGAAAGAAAAGTCAGTGCCTTGGAAAGGAAGCTGCTAGAAGGTCTACATGAAAATATTATCTGGAAGTATGACAAAAATACAAGACAGCAGTAGATAAGTAATTTGGTAAGTTTTCTGTCTGCATAGAGAAACAGGGATTATAGTCAAGGATACTTTTTTATTATGATTAAATAGCACAGGGCAGTGTGACGTTACGAGTAAGGTCACAGCTTAGAACTGATGAAAGATGCATCATCTGAAAGAAAAATGTATAAAGTCTAACAAAAATAGACCATCACAGACTAAAGCAGAATAAGAATTCAGTATCTCCTTAAGGAAAATCAGATCACTACTTACACACCTTCCCTTTTCTGTCTGAATAACAGCAATTCTTAAAGGTGTAGCTGAACATTAGACAAGCATACTTAAATACATTTCCAGCAGTTCTTGAGGCTATTCTTCAGATCTTGAGGCTATTTTTGTCTCTAACACAGTGGATGCTTATTTAAGTAAGGATCAGCTAGGCTGTCACATTTTTCCCAGAATGCACAGTGTGTATTATATTTAAAACTGCCCCTTTTTCCAGGCAGATTTGTGCACATCAAGTCTTGATGCTAGTAAGTATTCAGCCTAGCTTTAAGAAAGTGATAGAACAAAATGCTATCTCAATGGCACATTTTTAATACAGTTTTTATTTTACCCATATACAACTTGCTAGTACACAGCACATCACTGCTGAACAGCAGTACAACTTACTGCATTTTTAGATGGCTAGAGAGAAAAGGAATTATATAACAAAAGGGCATAGTGCAACAGTTTTAGGGTTGACAGATTTCTGCTTTCCACCCACCCCCAACATATAAAGCAAATAAAACGTTAATTCTAGAATTTTTGGTTGCAATGCTGCTAGATTTATATAAACATAAGTTATAAAAAGTACAGGGCATAGAAACAGTTTACAAATAAGTTAAATTTCAATTATTTCTATATTCACATTAGAAAAATATACATTTATAGTCAGTCTTTTCCAGAAGAAAGCATATACAGTTTTCTAATTTATGGCTCCAATTCACCTTGCGAGAGCAAAATGTCTTCACTTTGGCCATCTGCTTCCATTGCCAGAAGTGCTTCCACGGTTTCCAAAGGTATCCCCTCAGGTGTGCGAATGTGCATTGTGGTACCGTTGGAATCGGTTACAATAACGATGCCTTCTGCCTGAGACAAAACAGCAGTATCTGGATGAGACAGGAAAATTCCATCTGAAGTCTGAATAAAAATCTGTTCGTGTCCCTGAGACAAAAATTCATGGCTCTCATCAGTAATCTCAAAGGCTACAGTTCCATCTACAGTAACTGTATTCTCCAGCTCGTGTTGTTCCTCTGTCCCACAAGAAAATGCATTCACATTTTTGAAAGAGTTTTCGTGGCTCACGTGAGCAGAGAGGCAGGCATCCTGGACAGGGCTCTGGTGCAACTCGGCCTGAACACCATGTGGGTAGCTCACTGGCACGTTTGTTGAAAAAACCTTCTCAAGTTCCTGCATCTTGTCAGTCATATCAGTATTATGAAGTTGTTCAGAATGTTCTTTAATTGCAAAATTCCGGTTTTCTTCTTGCAGTTGTTGATATTTTTGATTGTGACCTTTCTCCTCACTTGTTGGTAAGCGACTGCTCTGACCGCCCATTGTGTTCTCTGACGCAGAGCCGTGAAGTTCAGGAGCTGACAGCCCAGCTGCCGTGTTCTCGCTCACAAAGCACGCCTGAACTAGTTCAGGTGAGCCCTCTGCTCCACCAGGCAACACAACTTCAGTGTGGAGCAGAGACGCATTACCTGCCAGATCTGGTCCCTGGACGTTCACGGGTTGGGAATACTCTATCCTCATTTTCAGAGTCTGGGAGAAGGTACCTGAATTTTCAGCATTGATTCTAACTCCCGAATCAGGAAGTGAATTATGTTCCTCTGCTGTCAGGAGCGTACTTCTAGTTGTGCAGCAAGTGGGATGCCTATCTTCTGAAAGCAGGGTATCTCCATTTAATGGAATAAAACCTGAAAAAGGGAAAGAAATATCATCTTGTTGGGCAATCTAATAATAGTCCATGTCCAAAAAATTGTTTTTCAGCAATAATTTTGGAGGAAAAGCTAGACTGCTTTCCTGCTTTCTTCCCCCAAATTAGCAAACCCAATGAACCTTACAGGAGTTTCACAGCACTTCCCAATGAGAAAACCAGTATAAAAACACTTGAGGAATTTTTTCCTAGTGAAATATTATTGAATATTTCCAAATCAAGGGACTTGACATTAAAAGCAGCATTGTTATCAGTCCTTGAAACAACCTGGGCTGAAAGGCACAGTCAGTTTTTTCCATCTGGCATACAGCCGGTAACATTAAAAGATAAGGAGTATACCAGGCACAAAGTTGTCAGCTGCTCATCCCCATTACCATCAGTAACTTGATAGAAGCACTTAAATTTGATAAAATTTCTGTTGATAATCAAGCTCATCCTGGACTCAGGCATGTCATAAAGTTACTACATATCTAATTAGCTGTGCTAACAGCCCCAGGAGCACTTCTGTCCTGGGACACAAAAGGTAAAAACCACTATAAATTTAGTGTGTTTTACCAGTTATTTGACCCAGTAGGTAGTTGAACAATACCTACTAAGCTGCAGTAGCATGAGCTGTCAGTGTTTATTACTGAAGATCAAAAGAAACAAGTTGTTTCAGGGTTTCTTTTTGTTATGAAAGACCTCACCACTCATCAAAGGCGGCTTAACACTGCAGAAGGGACCATTTTAACTTTTTGTGTTGTAGACTAGCAAAAGCCCTACTAGTAGGTGTGAGTGAAACAAAATTTTAATAACTCATAGCCTGGAAGAAAATCATAGCACAACAAGAAATAAGCATGGTCATGCAGAGAGCCTTTCAGAGAAAGGAAAAAAAGCTGAAGGGGAAACTAAAAAAAAACCTACCGTTGAAAGAAAGAGGCACGAAAGGCAAAAGCAATGCAACTTAGGGCAACGCCAAAAAAGGTATTTACAAAGCAAGAGGATGGCACCGATACGCACACCCTACAGGAGATGGGCAAGGGCTGGAATTTTTCATAACAGTGATCGTAACACCTCTGAATTACCGCAACCCTTTTGCACAAAAGACATGGAGTTCTGGGGACCCACCTCACCCTTCTAGACCACTGCTACCCTGCCAGTCTGAGGGGGAATAAGGACAAATAAAGGATAAAAAGAAAGGCAACCATCCAAAGACTGCTGCAAAACAGTGCCTCAATTCCAAACTTCAGGTCCCACATCTGCCCTGAGATACAGGACAGCCTGCACCCGCTCTTGCTCCCCACCCAGGGCCCACAGAGCTCTGATGATTCTGCTACTGCAGCCTGCTGGGGCAAAGAGGAAGGACACACATGCTGCTTCCTCTTCCTCTGCTCTCCCACTACTGACACAGAGGTCGTGCACCATCTCCACTAGAAGGGGCAGACAGGGTGGACAGGAAGCCTTCAGAAGTCCGCAGTGAGGGACAGCACTTTTCACACAGTGCTGCAGTAGCATCAACGTCTGGGTTATCATGCATTCAGAATTGAGCTACTGCTGTGATCTGCATCATTCATAACTTTCCCCATCCCCCCCCCATGAGGCCTTCCCAGTTAAGCAGCTGCTTTTGAAGGACTTGGGAAGCAAGTTTAAGAAATGAAACCTTAAGACAAAAAACACAGTAGCTTGAAGAACAAAAGAGATTTGTTCAGCTCCTCCACGAACAGAACAGAATTGGAAAATCTGAAGAGGTTACCATCTTTTTCAAACAGTGTACACAGATTCCCAGTCTTTTCTTTCACTTCATCTTGACTGGCATAAGCATTATTCATATTCTCCATTACGTCTTCTACCTTGGTCCTTTTGGCTGGTGGCAACAGTTCCTCCCCTGAGCTCTGTCAATACAAGAGATAATTAACTGGCTGCCACCATAACCACCGACAGCATTGGAAAAGATCACAAACTGACCGTGGGCACTTCATGGCAGTGAGCTGATCCTCTTATTGGAAACAGGATTTTACACTAAAGGTCTTCCTAAAAGGTGAGGATTTAAACATAGCCCTCACACTTTGCCAAAATGCCACCAATCGCTTTTGATATTTGGTTGAAACAATCTGCCTCTGCTTCAACATCAAAGCTTCTCTCTGAGCCTTTGTGATACGCTGTACAGCACAAAACCTGCTAGAAGTGCTCTCTCCAACCTCAGTAAAGGGCTGCAAGAATCCTGCCCAGTGTTGTTTGGTTACTGAAGAAAGACTGATCAGCTCTTTAAATTCTACCACAGGTAGAAAATGGAAAAGCATTAGCCTTACTGATCCACCACCAGAAGCATCTCTGTTAAATAAATAACAGCTAAGGAGAAAGACCACAGAAATGTGACTTCAAAGAAGAGGAAACAGGGCTCCCTAGTACAGCTGTTAACAGACTTAATGTGGTCAACTGACTTGTTAGCGAGAAAAGAACTGCACCTCTACCAACCACCAATTAGCAAAGCAACCAATCCTCCAACACCTGAGCCTGCTACAGCTTAGCCCATTTACTCCAACACAACTTTTTAGAATCTCAGGATCTTTTCCACTGCAAAGGCTCCATTTCCTAGCACCTCAACAAAATTCTTCCTTGCATCATGAGATTACCTGTACACGTTTGAGATTCTCCCAAATGCTACCAAGTGGTGTCTTTAGTGTGCTAGTTCATACGCTCTGCTATGATACCGCAGTACAGTACTTCTTTAACACCAAACACTCTGAAAGCCTTACTTTAACACAAGTCAGATATCACTAGTATGATTTCGTAAGGAATAATTATCTGTTTTAACAAGTTTTAATTTGTCTTAGTCTCAGTTTTAATTTTCACAAAGGTATTCCATACCTCAGCTGACCGTTTTTGTCCCAGTATCTCCACAGGCACTTGCTCACTAACCATTTTAGTTATACATTGTGAACAAGCGTCTACACCTTGCGTCTTCCATTCTCCAACGAGTATTTCTGTAATTCCTAGTGATTCAGCAACCTTTAAAAACAGTTATAAGGGAAAAAAAAGTGACAGTTAGCCTCTCTAAGCTGAATGCATAAATACTGAAATACTGATTCATTTTCTTAAAACTGCACTAGAACTACACAGGCTCTAATCTGACAATCAATCATCACAGCTCAATGAAGTTTTAGACTCCCATGCTTTCTGCTAGCCTCCCTAGTAACAGAACGTGACCTTCATTTGAAGGTGAACATTAACATGCAAACGCAAAAGAATTAGGAGTGCAACAGTTATATATAGACTCCAGAGAGAGTTACCAAGAGCAGAGTTTAATAAAAAACACTGTCAAGGCTCTCCCATTATTTAAAAAATATTTAAGTCTTCCTGTTTAAGAGTATCTCTTAATAGTTAAGCATTCTCCCCATGTCATTCCATTCCTCTGCTGCTTCATCCTTTTGTAGTAGATGTGCTACTGTGCAACTTCTCAAGGCTGGCTTGATTTTTTTGGTTTGTTTTGTGGGCCCTTTTTTGTTGTCTTCATTTAGTTTGTCTTAAAGGGCATAATTCCATACTAAGAATGCACATTAACACTGAAGAGAAGCAAGAAAGAGGTTCCATTTTGGGAATGCCAGTATCGACAGCATCCCTTTTTACTTAGTGCAACTTTTTTCTCCAAAGGGAAACAGCAGTGTTAATTATAAAATAGCAAAATAAGCAAGCAGTAATTCTAGGAAGTTTTCAGTATGTATAGTGAACAGCAAGATTTATTCTGAAAAATAATATTGACTCCTGCTTACAGTCCATACAGGACTTCATTTTTTAAATCAGGATTATCATAAGAACAAAAATCTTATCTCCACCACCCCTACTCTGAATTTTCCAGTACACTCCCCTCTCATAGTAGCTGCAAGTTCAGTGCTTATGTACCTTAATGAGCATGCTGTTTAGAAAATGTGTTGGAGGTAGTATACAAAATAGTATTTTCACTACTGGAAACAGAGAAGGGAAAACCAAAAATATGTAATGTACAAAGAGCTGGTTTATTCTAAGCTAGGGGAACACAGATTGAAAAGGATCCATAAGGATAAACAGATTCATGTTGAAAAAACAAAACAAAAAGATATCCACAGAAAACTAAACCTACATTGTCTTTCTAGATATAGCTGCATAAGCAATGAATCTGAAGAATCACTAACAGCTTGCAGTTTTATTAATGTGTTCTCTACCTTCCGTATTTGTTAGTACAACTGTGAACTGCACAGAGGCATTCAGTTTGTCCTCATTTTGCAATGAAACCACTTATCCCTTTATATCAAGGCCATTCATTTTAAAAATAGATCCCTCCTTCCTAATCAAACATCAAGATGGACTTTTATTAGGAGTTAAAGCACAATACACATTGCAGTAACGTGCAGCTTCATACTACCCTAGATGTGCAAGACAAATATCAGCACTGCTAGAATTTTATTTAATATTTCTAGCTCTATCTACTGCATAAGCTAGAACTGTAGTTTTTATTACAGATTTCTTTTTCTCTCATCGGTTAGCCATTGCACTTTTTACAATAGTATATATTTCTGTTCATCAAAAAACATGTTTTCTTCAATAAACTTTACCAGCATAATGAAACTGATCAGACAAAAATAAAGGATTTATAAATAAAACAAAATGAACAAACAAGAAAATCACAGTACCAATCAGAATGCTTTATTACCTTAGCATCTTTTATTTCAACAGGCTGCTGGCAACTCAGCAAACCAGAATTACTGAGGTGATCATAAGCCATTTTCTTTACCATATTATGCAAGTTTTCAAATTCCCTATACACATCCGGGAAGTAAGCTTTGGCTGGATACCCTTTTTCAACCTATGAATAAGAGAAAAAAAAAGCATTTATTTCTCCCTCTCTATATTTTAAAAAAAAAAAAGATGAAATTAAAATCTTTTAGTTTGTTTTGTTGACCACTTTAAAATAGAAACATTCCAGTCAAGAGATTATGGAATCTTCAGAAATGCCACTGAACCAGGCAGCAAAAAGGCAGGCTTTCAATCAAGAGACCTACCAGCGTTCTGCCTGCGTTAAGACTGATGTGTGGCACATTTACATTCTGCACAATCCTAACTTAGGAAATTCAGGATACATCTCTAAAAGAATCTTTTTATGAGTACTAAAATAATTTAACATTTTTACATTAAAAAGAAAAACAGCTCACCTTCATCAACAGAAATTCATATACTGTAACAAGCTTTGTAAGACGTGGAAGAGCCAGCTCCACCAAGTCTTCGTTATCGCACTGTTGTATTAGCTGTCGAAAGCCAGAATGAGTTTATTAGAGCAAAGTAGCCTAATGAGGTTATGCATCCCACATTCAGAACGTAAAATATGGCTACTTTTGTTGAAAGATGCTATGTGCTTAAGCAGCTTTGAGAACAGATGCAAACATAACACCAAAAAAATGAGATACATTAGAAAACCTCTAAACAGTTACTATCCATACACAGACAAAACTCAGTCCCACAAGTACTGTCAATTCATAGAAAGAAGAGCAGTATCAGTAGATTTTGTAGTCATAAAGGATCTTCCACAACACACAGGAAACAAACAAAAAACTGTGTTAGCTGCACAGGGTTTTAATCCCCACTCTATCTTCCCCGCCAAGCATGTATTTTGGTTTTTTTTTTCTTCTTTTTTGATGTTGCCCAGTTTCAGTTCGGCTTATTTCTTTTTATTGTGTTGGAAGAGATATATAATACTAGCTAGTAAAACTTTCCTTCCCCAGAAAAAGGATAGCGAGAGTACATCTACACATCAAAAGTCCCTTTCCAGACTGTTTCCATCTTCCCTTTGACCAGTGTTCTGCTAGAAGTATTTTTGCCTTAAATGACAACTTAATGTTTTCTTCTTAGAAGATGTTTTAGGCTTTCATCTTGTCAGTACACAAGGATGTAAAAAAAAAAATTAACTCTAATAAATAAATAAATGAATGAAATCTTTTTGAAAATGATTCCTTGAAAAGAAGTGATCCAAAATGAGGGGGAGTGGGAAGAAAAGAGGGCAAGGAGAAGATACTTGTGAAGGAATTGCAGAAGAGAACCATACCTCTTTTAACCTAGCTTTTCTTCTGAATACATTGTGTTCTGCTGACACACTACTAAGTGACTTTGAAGGGGACTGACCAGGTCTGCTAAGCCTTCCAGAGCACCTAGATCTTCCACCCATCCGTGGTCGACCACGTCTCTTTGGTCGTCTGGGTCTTCCAGGTCCTTTAGGAGTTACAGGTCCTTGGTGGCCTGAACTTGTTTCATTTTGTTGTTCTGCCAACAGGTGTCTGCCTTCTGCAGACTTGCAAGTCTTAATTTAAAAAAAAAAAAAAAAAAGGTATTTATTCACCATTTTAAACAGGGTTTTTAAACAGTTCTATAATTAAATTCTTCATCTATGCAAACAATAAATAGCATATTAAATAAATGTAAAGCTGTATAACTGCAAGGAAAGTTGTGGAATAAACCCAACACATTGGTAAGACTGCTACTTCTGCACCACATCTATACCATTGTTTGCAAAGTTAGCATTTTTGACAAAACACAGAGATTAAGGGAATATAAGAGCTGGTTTGTGTCAGTGAACTACATTTAATACTTCTGAAGTAAAACATAGCCTCTTCAAATAAAGAGGCTGTAGAAATAAATCTTCATTAGCAATCAAACACACCCAAAAAATACCCTTGGGTTTTGCTGGAACTACATCAAAACATGAAGGCTTTATACGAAAAGCTCTCAACAGTCGTGAATGGACACAAGCCCAGTAGCTAAAAATTAAAGTATAATCCAGTTTCCACGTTTCAAAAATCCTTCGTCTGCCATAAGAACACAGCTAAGAAGTAGCTTCTGTTATAAAACCACATGGCAGAGTTGAAGCTACATTTTCTATTTTTAAGTTATCATTGTGATTTCAATGCAAATCTTTTTTACTGATCAAAGCAGTGATTTCTTACTCAACATGTCTTGTCTTCCCCTCCAAGCTAGAATTTCTAAGAATGCCTCGGTATTTTTTGGGAGATGGGTTTACAATAGTACTGAGGTATATCAGGCTCCTTTCCATGATCAGTATGTTCTCATCCCAACGCTCAGTAGCTCCCTACTATTCTAGTGATTAGGAAAGTTCTAAAAAGGGCAAACGTACATCAGTTCTACCCAGGGATTAAATTACTAAATTAGTTCTAAAAATTACATAAAGACTAGGTTGAGAATGGAGATCTTGATTGCCTTCCTGTCTGTGTCAATGTACCAATTTTAATAACCCTGCAATTCTTTCTAGAAAGCCATTTACGTGGCCAAAAACTGTAACAAATCAATGAGTCAATGTACAGATTTGTAGAATCTGTATTTGCTAGTTAGCAGTAGCAGTCAGGAGTTGTATTACACATGAGGCTGTCTGAAATTCTTCTAAATTCCCATCATCCTGGGTAAAATAAATGCCGCACGGGGAACTAACAACTATATAATACAGAGAGCAGATTTCAGTATTCTGCAGTTCTCAGATTCTCAACATTTTCCACAGATGACAGAGAAGATGACAGTATGGATGGGGGAGGTTTGTTTGCTGCACTGGCAGCAAATTTTCACGTAAATTTTCACGCTTCCTAGAACAGCTTCACATTTACAAATAAAAGTAAAAAATGGACATTGCTACATCTGAGAGTATTTTTTCCTAGACACCAACTGCATCAGCTCTTGCTGCAAGATGTTAAGAGTCATTTTAATATTAGAAGAGAAACTCGACTTTGAAGTGACCAGCTTGTAGCATCACAGAAAAAAAGAACTGCAGCTGAAGTAGCTTCCAACACAGAGAATCAAGTTTCACCAAAGTGTTTGCTTTGCAAGGGAAGCTAAGCCACACTTCAGCCACCTGCTTTAGGAAACACTGTTGGATTCCAAACAAGTGTCATCACAGAAAAATCTCTACTTCAGGAACAGAAATTGATAGAGCAGATGATGCCTTGCTGCCTATCGTGCTACAGGCTGTAACTGAACAATGCTGTGTTCTTATCCAAATGCAGAGAATAACACGACTCACGCAGACAAGATTTTTTTCAAGCTGAAAACTGTAGAAAACCAGTAACAAATGCTCAGGGAGCATTTTGTTTGTGTGCCTCTGCGAGAACACTATTCCTGCAGCATTGCAAGAGACCACAATATGCTTTTTAAAGCACTTCAATGGAAAATTTGTTTAATTTAGTATATTGGTTGATTTTTATGAGCAGTACGAGGCAATGCAGCTACAGAACGGCCATTCAACTTTGCATAGCACTGACAGCTTTTCCAAGTAACACACTTTACCTGTTCTCCAGCCTTTGAATCAACAGTTTCTTCCAGACTGGTAGCTAGTGCATTTTCATTATTTAAAGTGACAGCAACTGAATCCAAGTGTCCTGGACTCTTAATTTCCTCTCTTATTCCACAGGCACTGTCCACAAACATACTTCCATTGGGCTTATTTAAAGGTATTTTTTGAGGTAAAGACTCCAGCTGTCCATGGCCTGGGTTAAGTTTATAATGTCTTGCTAATCCTCCTTTTCCTATATAGGACTTCTCACAAGTCTGGCATTTAAACATTTTGGGTTTTAGATTATAATTTGAGGAACTGAATAACACATCCTTTCCCTTCACCTTTCCTTCTTCATCATCTTCTATGCTCAGCTCGGAATAGTCATCAGAATCAGACTGATGACCATCAGCCAAGTCTTCCATTTTAATGAATTTATAATCTTTAGCTTTGTATTTTGGGGGGCGTGAAATCCGTCCAGAACGAGTTTTCACTTTCAAGGATTTTTTTAACTTGTCATCTTTGTGGGTTTTTTCACGGCATGGTATCAGAGTATTTGCTGAACTGGCTGCAACCGTGGCAATATTTGGAGACCTCATAGCCCGTGTAGCTGTGGCCCGTGTAGCTTTCTGTCCATTTAGCACCTTAGATGTGGGATTCTTGTTCACAGACACTGATCCATGAGATGGTAGAGGTCTCTGCATAAGCAACTGGACTGGAGACTCAGAAGAACTATGCAGGAATAGTTGCTGCTGCTGCTCAGTTCCTGTAACAGGCTGTATCCTAATTATCTGGGGATTAATAATGCCAAGTCCTGGTATGCTAGAATTTCTACCAAACGACTGACTCAGCGTTGTAGTTTTGGACTGGATTGGTGCCAATGGTGGCATTGGCCTTTCAGTTTCCTTCATCTGTCCTGGCTGAACTTGGACACAAATGGCTTCCAGCTGCTTTTGTGGAAAAAAGGAAGAGTTGGGATTACACAAATACAGTGTTTACAAACAATACTTATCAAGATGATACATGCACGCCCTTAAAGCAAAGCATGAAGAACCAATGCACATCATGAGTTTTTCATTTTAATGCATCAAAGCACAGATTTAACATCAAAGCACAGATTCCCTTCCTTCAAGCTACAGGCTTTGCCTGCACATTTACTGATGTGACTGCTGTTCAACTAAAGCATGCAAAGCTTGCTCTTAAGCCATGTCACAGCTTTGCTTCCCCACTAGCAGGCCTGTTCCAGAAGAGCAGAGTCAATGCCCTCACCTGGGCAGATTCGTAACCTTCAGCAAACCGAACGCAGGAGAACTATGGTCTGCTAGGGATGCAGGCCACACGCCGGATCCAGGATAAACGCTCAGCTCAGAAAAAACTTGGTGTGTGTATTACCGTTCATCATATTACCGGTTCATTACTGGTGTGTATCACTTTTCATCTCCCTCATACTCTCTCCTCCTCATCCGAATTCCTGCCTCAGCTTGTATCAATCACTTGGCAACCCCTGCACCTCAAAACGTGGGCTGAGAGCCCTGGTACTGCCGCCTTCCATAGGACGGGCATGCGTTACCTACCTGTGTATCGCCACTTGACCGCTGTGAAACACTCTCCTAAGCTGCTTTAACCGCACCTGAGTCAGCCCAAAATACTGACCGCGGCAGCTCGCACCTACATTCAGACACAGATTTTTCCAAACCACGCTGAAAGTTCTGTCTTTCAGCCGCAAAACTCGAGTCTACACCCAAAGGCAGGTGAGACTGGGAAAGAAGGCAAAAAAAGAAAAAAAACAAAGTCAAAA
>NW_009720928.1:0-9248 GCF_000703405.1 Apaloderma vittatum
GAAGGCCATCGGTGGGCCATCGGTGCCTATTACAGGACACCTGGAACCCTTCCTGATCCCAACAGATCAGAGAGGGTCGGGACCACCGTGAGCAGAACTGGAAGGTGCCCCAGTCCCTTGAGCTCTCCACTCTGTCGCGGAGTTGACTGCTGTCTTCCCTCATCCACAGAACATCACAGGGTGGAGGGGACCCCTGAAGATCATCTGGTCACAGGGAAAGAAGCCCAGAGGAGGTTACCTCACACCTTGTCCAGTTGCATCTTGAAACCCTCCAGCAATGGGGACTCCACCATGTCCCTGGGCAGTGGTTCCAGCGAATGCATTTCTTAGGTTGAGATGAAACCTCTTGGTACAACCCATTGCCCCATGTGGCAACTTTGCCATGTGGCAACTAGTGAAGAGAGAACCCTCTCCTGCAAACTCTCTTTTTCTCGGTGTTTTGGGCCAGGATATGTTGCATTTAACTTTTTAATTTAACAGAAGACGGGGTGTCGGACACCAAATCTGGCTGTTGCAGAGCTTCATCACCGGGGACAAGCTTCCTCCAAAACGGCACAGAAACCACTGCAGCCAAGCTGCTCCACTATCTTACCTCTTTCCCACTGCAGCT
Source organism: Apaloderma vittatum (assembly GCF_000703405.1). Taxonomy (NCBI): domain Eukaryota; kingdom Metazoa; phylum Chordata; class Aves; order Trogoniformes; family Trogonidae; genus Apaloderma; species Apaloderma vittatum. Next base: position 611 of record NW_009720928.1, read on the forward strand.
TTCCTGTCATTCCATCCTCAACAGGTAGGTGAAGGGAGAAGACACACATCCACTTCGAGCTCAGGACTGGGGTGTAGGTGACCTCTCAGGAGCTTTCTTGCCCAGGTGTGAACCTGCAGGTTCGTGGGGAGCGGCACAGTGTAGAAGTGGAGCATCCAGGCCTCCCATTGAAGGGGTGTGGAAGGAGAGGAGACCTCTCTCAAGAGAGGGGTGCCTTCTGCTCCCCCTCTAAAAGCCACGAGAGGGGTGCCCAGAACCATCTCTATGTGCAGGCATAAGCGGGACTTCTTGGAATTACTCGTAGACAGGTGCACAGACATTTCGGAAATACCTATTACTTCTGATGAGACTCAACGCTTGCTAGTTAATTAGGTGTTATTAATCTATAAACAGCTTCAGTCTTGATTTAATTTAAATTGTGCAAACAGTTTTATCCTGGAACAGCCACCACGTTGCTCACTGGTGTAAAAAATGCGTGTGAGCAACAGCGACACAGGGAGGTGCGAGGGGAGTCTCTGAAGCCTGAGATGTTGGGCACCAAGAGGCAAGAGGGCTCCTCCAGGGACCTGGGCCTCTCTGCCTTTCCCCTCGAGCTCCAGCGACAGGCTGTGAAGTCTGTAGATCCACAGAAACTTAAGGGAAACAGCAGTCAACTTCTCCGACCCTCCCTGGACTGAGAGGCCACCTCAGTGGGGAGAACAAGAACCTTGCCCTTCCCCATGAAGTGCACGAGTCCTTACCCTGAAGAGTGCGGATGGTGCTGGCCGAGGTCTCAGTCCTCAACCTTCAGATGAAGGAATTCAGTCCTCCGGAACCAGGACCGGTGGTCTCCACCCTCACCTTGGGTCTCTCTCCCTCTGCCAAGCTTATCACCCCAGGTTCACACACTTGCCACCAAGGCCTCTGGGTCTCTGGCACGTGTCTCAGTGTCCCACTTGTTCCTGGGACACTTTTCTGCTCCCAAACTGGCTCAAGCAATTTCTACGGCTGCAAAAACTCTGCAAGACACCTTGGAAGTCCTCTGCTGAGGACTCGGCCAATACGATAGGAACATCGCATTCCCACTCACCGTCCGCCAGCCCCATCTCAGCGGTTCGAGCAGCTGATCGGCTTCATTCCAGCCACCCTCTAATTACGTTCGCCTCCCAAAATAATGCTGCAAGGCAGGTGAGCCAAATCTCTGCGAGCTGACCAAAATGTAATCACCTAAAAGACTAATTTTCACTCCGAGCTCTGTTAACAGACAAAATAACCCTGCTTAGTGGTTTGGGTTCTTTTAATTTATCTTACAACACACAAATACACTGTTTTACAATGTGGTAAAAAAAAAATAAAGGACTTAACAAAAGCCTCTCAGAAGAGAAAATCCATTACAGACATTGCAGGAGACTGAATATTCACCTCTGCCTCTGTGGAACAACCCTGACGGGGTTTGTTTCCAGCTTGTGCTGTCCACGTAGGGAGTTGAGTACTGCTGCCTCGAAGCGAGCGCGTGTCTGGTTCTCTGCTGGTGCCGAAGAGGGGGTGGCTGGAAGGGGCAGCAGCGGTGGGGCTTCACCGAGTGGGTACGGCCAGGCGGGGAAGCAGGGGAGCTGCCTTCTGGCTGCGCTCGGCAGACATGAGCTCCAAGCGCTCGGTGTAGAACCCGTTGAAGTCCAACCTGAGAGATAAAAGCCCCCCCGAATCTTCAGCAGCCTGCTAGGGTCAGAGCTCGGTGCCACGAGTGCTGCAGAGCATACGCTTGCTGAGGCACTCGCAGGCAGCAATGGGATCCAAAACCTGCTTCTCTAGGGTCAGATGAATTTTAAGACCGAGTTGGTTGAATTGAGGGGTGCGAAGCGACGCCTCGCCGTGGGAAGATGCTGGCTGGTGCAGCAGGGGGCCTGTGCTGCCGCACTCCTGCTGCCCGTCCCGCTGAGCTCAGCCTTGCTCTTACCCAACTGTGGTTCCTGGAGGTGAAAAACCTCTCTCAGGACATCAGCTGGACGTGGCCACAGAGCAGCGAGCTCCAGACCTGCCCTGCCTGCCTGCACAGGGCTGCCCCGGGCTGGGTGGACAGAGCAGCTTGTTCAGAGCAAGACGGGGACCTCTGCACCACGGCACAGGTGCTGTCAGCGACACCTCTTCTGTGCTCATCCCTTGCCAAGAGGCTAAACTTTACCCGCTCTTAACAGGTGTGTAAAATCCACCAGGAAGGACCAATTGCTAAAAGCTTCTTTTCTGGAGCCACAGCTAGACAGCACACAACCCTGGATATGTGTCAGGTGGGAGAAGGCACCAGGAGTGAGGGCTCCTTGGTCTCTGTACCTTCTTGGCCAGTTCTCAACACTCCGCAATACCAGCGTTCACCACCACTCAACTCCGGTATTAATTCCGATATGAAGCCCACAATAACATCCACTGTAATTACCCCAACACATCGCAGTTTCTGCTACCATCACCTTGCTAACACAAGTACGCTCCAAACAGGTTCATGATTCGAGAAGACAAGCAACTGGCTGGAAAATCAAAGCCTGCTCGAAAAGCCAAAACCGGTTGAAAGGCCAAAAATCACAAGTATTGCTGACGCTTGTAAAGCCCTATCAACCAATATCGTAAACCCTGATAATCTGAAATGATGCCGCAAAGCCACTCGGCTCCATGCCTGCTAGGACCCTCCTTAGGCAGATCTCTGCCTAAGTAAGTCAAGTGAAGCCAAGTAAGACAGGCACAGCTCTTAAAAATATGCCCTGGGAACACTATGCAACAGTCGGTAGGAGCCTGCGAATCACACAAAAGTTACTCTCTTCATTTCTCAAACTAAGTTGCTCCAATACCAAATGAATAGGCACAATATTTGAGTTTTGTGTTGCTTAACAGCCTTACACAAATGGCAACAAATTGTTCCTTGACATTTTATAGTGACTGTGGAAAACAGAGCTTCGACAGATGGAATTTATCTGTTGCTCTCTCCTGGCTGAAAAGCTTATATCTTTTTTGTCCTTTAAGCGTTGTACAATGGAAACCTGACACCAGCGGGGGCATTTTTATCAAACTTTGATTCAAATGTAAGGCCAGGACTCACTCACATCCTCACTTTGAGCAGTTGTTCCATTTCTAAAGTTCCTTCATTCCAAACCTGCTGAATTGTAGCTTTTGATTTCCTTCCCTTTCAGCTATGTTTCGAGGGGTAAATGATATTTAGTAACTATCTCTTCTTCAGAACTTGTGGGGTGCTTCCTCAAACTCTGCTTAACCCTCAGTTTCTTGTCTTGTGGCTAGAACTTCTATTCACTGAGGTTTGTCTCACTTCATATGAGCTACCAGTCTTACTCTCAGCTCCGTCACTGATGTTTCCTCCAAACTGGCAAAGGAAGGACATCCGACAAATGTTAACACCGCTTGACAAGCAAGGTTTCTAAATATCTGGAATTATGTAAACCTTCTGACAAAGCCCTCTACGCTCTAATTCTTCTCCTTTTCTTTCACTACTGGGATGTGAAGGAGTGACTCTGGACATTTTCTGCAGTTCAGCTAGCGCTGCTACTGATGAAGCCAAGGTACCTGAGCAGGACCCGAAGATCTGCGAGTTACGTGCGAGCTTCCCTGCTTGGAAGGAAAAACCCTCTGGATCTCCACCTTCTGGTTTTTTTGGTGCTACAAATATGACAGTCGTGCCTTAGATACTCAATATTGACCAAGGTCAAACAAACAAAAGCACAGTACCAGCATTAGAAATAAAGGGATATTTTGCTACTTGTCTTACATGTTAACTATCACCCTTGAAAAACAGTCACATAAAAAGGTTATAATTTAGAAGAAAAGACTGCTATGTCTAATAAACTCTTCCATCTCTCTGTCAAACGTAATCTCAACTGTCTCTGCTCTGGTTCTTGGGTTCCTGTTGCCATAGAGTCCAGGACTGGATCCAAGAACCGCCACAGACTGAATGAGAGCTAAATGCCACGTCTGGGCATTTATCTTGGGACTCCCACTCTTTAAAACATGACTGAGCAGCCTGTAGAAATAGAAAGACAGGTTCTGTTGCACGGCCTGTTCACATGCACTGTTTCAGTTCAGGAAATGGGGACACCTGGTTTGCCAGTAAATGTTCGGCCATGTCCAACGTTTTGGTGAAGACTCGTATGGTCCCAGACAGCCCAAGCTGGGGGACTCGAGAGTGATGCCAGTCCTGGTGGCATAAAGACCCAGTATTTTGTCTGCAGCCCCCGAACAAAGCTGGGACAGGGGGAAAAGGACTCGGACTCTCTTCTGAACAGCTGGTCACAGCTCAGGTCACCATTCTCAATACAAACTGCTACCAGAAGCATTTTGCCTTCTCACAACTCACCTAAATCGCCATACTTCTCCTTCCTAACACTCGCAGACACTAATCTCCTCGTACTTGGAAGAAGTGGCTCTAGAGCTTCCATGGCTCAGGAGTCGCCGGTTAGCTGCGTCGTGCTGACAACAATGACAACACCGAGGTCGCGGGTTCGATTCCCGCTTGGTCCCCTCGTGTTGCCTGGTCTAGTCGAGAGGTGGCGTCCCTGCCCATGACAGGGAGGTTGGACTAGATGATCTCTAAGGTCTCTTCCAACCTGGGCCATTCTATGATCCTGCCCCAGCTAACACTCAGGTGCAGCCTGCGAAACACCAGGGCACCTGGGAGAAGACAGCTCCTGGCCATGGCACCACAGACCCATAACTGACAAAGATACACTGGCAGGTTCCACGGCGCGACATCAGCTAGTCCCACCGCCCTGGCAGAAGCATAAAATTAACACAAGGGTGGGGAGGCAACGATAAAAGAAGTGAACCTTTAATGCTAAGCACTGCCAGAAAAGGCCTTCCATCAGTGTCTGGCACCACACGTGATAAAATGTGATGGAAGGCTGCAAGACACCTGCTGTTGCATGATGCAAACATTGGTCAGGGTCTTGACCTTGTTGACTTCTTGACTAGGCCGAGGACCAACTCCAGCCTCGCACTGAGCTGGGTGATCCCACCAATGGGATGATTTCCAAATGTTCTTTGAAAGACTCAAGGTTTACGGGGTCATGATGCCCTTTCGTTAAAAGGGCAGGCAACTTGGCCTTCGACACCGTGCTGGCCATGCCCTGTGTGACCCGCCACGATGTTCAAGCAGCTGGATCATGGAGTTAGTTGCCATTAAGATCTCCTGGATGAAGGATCATAAAAAAGCCTCTCTGTCAGAATTTATACTGGTAATGCTAAAAATGTAAGCACTTGATAAAGAAGGAGGCAGTGCTGGAGCACTGAGAAGTAAATGTTCCCATCTGGAGGACCCAGCTGCTTGTCGCCTCGATCCCTGAATCTAGGCTAATTCCACGTGCTGCTGTGATACCTAGGGGAGATGGTAGCGAGGGGAGCGTAAGAGCCACCTTTGGCCACCCTGGGAAATCCCTGGAAATGAAAGCCATCTGGTACAGAAGGGCAGCAAACAGAACTTCATGGTTGCACGTTAGCATCGTTCTGGCTTCCCTGAAGATTAGGGATGAGACTGACCAACAGAAAGGACACTTCACAAAGACCAAACAAAGAAGACTACACTTAAATAAAACGAAACAGAGGACAAAGCACAGTTAGGAGAAAGCCTGAAGTACCCTTTAGTCCTTCCTGTTCTCAACATCAAAGGAGTCTGGGCCCCCAGGGAAGGAAGAAAATGTAGGAGATGAACCAGTTATCAAGCTCATTTATGAACAAAAAGTACGTACCACCACCAACTGATACGAGTATATCTGCCACTGAAAAGCATTACAATTTTAGACGAAAAACATTCTTAAAAGTAGAAAGTACTCCTTGGTAAACCAAGGGCTTTTGTCAGAAAAAGATGAAAGGAAACGATCAACACCTAAAAATGACTTCAATTTCTGGCTAGTCCTGTACGAGCTGTTTACAGTTGCTTACACATGAAAATAAAGCTACACACCAGCTTACAGAGAGCCATTCAGGATCAATCCCTTGCATAGATTTCTCATTCTGGAGTACTTATGTTGCGTTCAGGAATCAGCTTACTCGCTGTCTAAACAGTGAGACAACCCCCAAGAAAACTAACACTTGCATTACATTTACGGCAATAATTGACAAGTTTCACATAATTCAAAGGATTCCGGTGGGGTTTTTGAAAGCCTTGGGTTGAAATGTGTGATTTCAGCGTTTTCACTGATGGGGCAGACACGCACAGTTATAAACAACCATTATGCTTTCTGAGCTGAACTTGGGAACCACAGGAGGGGAAACTACAGAGAGAAAACTACTAGCTCACCTGTAAATGATGTTGAGCATGCTGTGCTCGCAGTCATTGGTGCTGTAAACACTCAGTTTGTCCAGCAGGTCCAACAGATGCGTTGAGAAATTGCTGTCAAACTTGTTAATCGTTGCTTCGAAGCCAGATGTGAGGTGGAGGCTGTCAGCATGCTCTGCTAAAAGCTATCGAGACAAAAGCACAGCTGCCCCACGGATTTGCCACAGAGGTGCAACCTCCATTTCCTAACCTGCTCAAACATACTGCCATAAAACCTAACAGATGCTGAGCTGCTAAAATGAATCTTTTGAAAAACAGCTGCAAGGTCCTTGGTACTTAAAAGCTTTGCTCTGCCTCTCTGAAAGAACCCCAGAGCCCCAGAGCAGAGTTATCCTCATATATATGCTGCTATTGTTTATTTCCAAGCAGGAGGAAAAGCCAGTAAGCAGAAAGCGAGTGTTGCCTAAGACAGCACGTAACCACAGAGCATGCCAATCGCTGAGTATGTGTGCGTCTAGACAGAGAAATATGGGCAAGACAAATACCAAGACATGAAAGGGATGGGCTGCCAAGAGTCACACCCAACAGTTTCTTGGCCTATCCATCACATAATGCTAGTTCTGGAACTTAAAAAGTTCTTGAGTTGCATAAAGTGTGTATGCAAACATACAGACTTTACGCTGAAAATACAACCAAGAACTTAAAAACAAGTGCAGGGAGTGCTGTGGGAGACAGAGTCTTCAAAGTGGACTCTAAGGACGTATCAGTGCTTCGTGCTGCCCTTAAAAATGCCCACAATCCCACACAGATTCTGCTTCTGGGGCCAGAGAAGCTACGAAGGTCTATCTGCAAGAGGTAGGACAGCCACCCTGAGCAGGCTGCGTTCATAGAGGAAGGGGCCCAGCCGTCCATCCCACGCCCTACCTTGTTAGTCAGCCTCTTCTTCGCAGTCTCTTCAGCACGCTCCTCTTCCGTCGGCGGGCCCAGCATCGTGCCATGCTCTAAGGTGAGCCGGTCCATCTCGTTATCCAGCTTCATACTTTGAGTGAACCTCTTGGAAAGGCAGAAGGTTGAGGAAAAGGTTAGATCCCGTTTTTCCAAATACGGCAAAGCATCCGGCTGACTCATCTCTGCAGCGAGCTAACTCCCGTGAAAGCTACCTCTGAGAGTAAATTTACAATGTTAACAAACAAAGCTCCCTAATCCCAAAGAAAGAGGTAGGTTTTTTCAAGCTATGGCCCCCCAGAGATGCTGGCTAGAGTGTGCCAACAGATATCAGTTACCATTTGTCCAACCACCAGTCCTCACCTCACCCTCAAAAGAGCATGCTAAAAACCAGAGAGCCCTACAACTGACACCTTAAATTCTGCAGGACTGGCTGAAGAGATCTGATCTGTATGAACCCGACCCCAACGCTGAAAAAGAAGAGCACAGAGAATTTCACGGAGGGAGAAGAAAGTGTTTGGGGAGAAGGGTGAAGGCCTGAGCAGCCACGATCTAAAGCCTGCGGGCAGGAGGAACAGAGGCTCTTCCCTGTGCATCAAGGACAAGAGGGCTTGAGCTGGATAAAGCGACTGTCACTGCGAGAAGCTAGCGTGGCATGGTCAGTACAGGGAGGCTGTACCTACCTGCATGCAGTTTGTGAACATGACACAGACGGACATCAGCTTGGAGAAGATCTTCAGCAGCTCTGGGTTGGTTAGCATGCAGTCCTTCAAGCAGTTATCCAGGAAGCTCGTGTGGTGGCTCAGGACATCATCGATATTAGATGCCTGTGACAAGAGATGGAGACTGCATTTGCCTTACTGCATTCAACAGCTCTTCAGAGGCTTTTTAGCTTTGTCACACCACCTTCTCAACCAAATCATGCTTTCTTTAATCACTGGAGTGGAGGCTCAGGATGGAGTTATCCGCTTTATGAACATGCACATCCTTTGTTCTTACATCTGCTCACCATGCTCGCTCCCACCTTCACAATCTCAGTAAAGTCAGCCACAATAAGTGGAAAACAGAAAAATAAATCCAACAACCTTAAGTCTCAGCAAGTTTACAAGGCTTAAAATGCACAGGTTATTCAGAAACATGTTTGAGGAGGACAATATGGGACTGGGACATGCAATGTTACAAGGATTCTGTACGATTTTTTTTCCAGCTCTGTTACTTCCCTGGGCTGTTTGAAATGACAGATTAAAAACACTCTATCTCTACAAGTCAAGCTTAGGGAAGAGCCATAGGACTAAAATTGCCAAGCTGTCCACACTGCTTCATCAGGTTAAATGCCCTTTTAAACAGCTTAGTACAGGAGAAGGATAAGTGCTGCTCTCCTGTATTGGGTTGGCCTGCCTGGATTTTGGCAGCAGGGGGTGAGCTGCAGGGTGGCTTCTGCAAGAA
>NW_009720929.1:0-1107 GCF_000703405.1 Apaloderma vittatum
TTTTCTTCAGTTAACACAGTCTCTTACAACATTTTACTGGGTTTGTTTGGGATGAACTTAACTTCCTTCATAGCAGCCACTATGATGCTGTGCTTTGAATTTGTGGTTAAAACAGTGCTGATAGCACACCAATACTTTGGCTATTACTGAAACAACGCTCACGTCATGTCAAGGCTTTGTCTCTTTTCCCCTTCCCCCAAAGCGAGTAGTCGGGGAGTGAGCAAGAGGCTGGGAAAGGACACAGTCAGGACAGTTGACATGAATTGACCAAAGGGATATTCCATACAATATGGCATCATTCTTGGCCCAAGGAAAAGAGGAAGAGGAGGCAGGAGGCTAGTTAACTCAGTCAGTTAGAGCGTGGTGCTGATAACACCAAGGTCGCGGGTCCGATTCCCATTGGGTCCCCATGTGTTGCCTGATCTAGTTGAGAGGCGTCCCTGCCCATGACAGAGAGGTTGGATTAAATAATCTCTAAGGTCCCTTCCAGCCTAGGCCATTAGCTCAGTGGGTTGAGCACAGTGCTGATAACAATGACAACACCAAGGTCGTGGGCTCAATTCCCACTCGGTCCCCATGTGTTGCCTGATCTAGTCGAGATATGGTGTCCCTGCCCATGACGGGGAGGTTGGATTAAATGATCTCAAAGGTCCCTTCCAACCTAGGCCATTCCATGAATTCTGTTATGGTATTTGTTTTCCAAAGTAAATCACTGCATATGCTGAGGCCCTGCTTTGCTGGAGGTGGTTAGACATCTGTCTGCTGATGGGAAGTAGTGAATGAATTCCTTTTTTTGCTTTTCTTGTTCACTCTGCTTTTCCTTTCCCTGTTAAACTATCAGTATCTCAATCCGCACGTCTTCTATCCTTCCTTCTGTTTTTCCCCCATTCCATTGACAAGGGATTAAGAGAGACATTGGGAGGGTGTTTGGCTGCTTGCCAGGGTCAACCTACCATAGGAAAAGTATGACAAATAGTCTAATCTGGCTGCTTATGACCTAAGTAAATTCATGCTCAGGAGAGGTGCTGTGGTCATATTATTAAGAAACATGAATCCTCACTTCTTGAACCAACTGGTCTATAAACCAGTTGCCCTGTCAAGATTTTA
>NW_009720930.1:0-7353 GCF_000703405.1 Apaloderma vittatum
CGGACTTGTCCAGCGTAGTTAAATCGTAACCGGCTTCCTCCACCTGGCGCGCTTCGTTTCCTTGCTCTTGGTCGTTTTGACTGGCGTGATGCGTTTCCTCAGTTCAGCCCCGCCACACAGCTGAAAAGTCACTTTACAGCAGGTGTTCCCTTTTGCGTTAAAACAAAGCACTACACTGGCTCTCTATCTTCTGAATCTGGCAGAATTAACGGAAACAAGTCGGATTAGAAAACAGCTAACTGACATGACCGGATAAACTAAGAATTCCACTGATGTGCTACATGGTGAGTTAGATGAAGGCATCCCCATTGTCACTGATTAATGACAATGACAACGGCCGCTAGCAACATGCTCAAATCTCACAGTTGTCTCTACTTTTAAGCAAATTTTTTTACTTTCAAAGGTCCCTTCTTCCAGCATGAATTAATTCACACTGTAGAAATGTATCTTGAGTTTGTAAATCAAAAAGGTATTTTCAGTTCTCACATCCCACACTACATCTGCTTTTTTAAGTGTGACAACAGGACCCCTTTCACTCAGCATATAAATGTTCCGTTTATTCAAAAATAAGCACAAGCATACACAGACTTTTTCATGGGACCAGAATTTTATACACAAAGGAGAGGTACTTCCTTGAAAACTTGGTCTCATTCCCTGTTATTTTTAGGTTCCAAGCACATGAGACCTTACTATTATGTCCTGTAAATCACACAAGTAACAAAAAAAGTATTCACCTTTCAAATTGTTATTTAAATATCAACTTAAATCTGGGGACCATAGTATGGATTTTCCACTCAGCTATTAACCTCTAATTGAGAAGAAAAACTTGCACCAACTGAAAAAATACTGAAGTGCTGTACATGGCTAATATACATCAACAGCTGCCTAACCATTTATTTTAAAACAGGGGTACTAAAATACACTGTAGCAACTACATAATCCTGGCTTTTAGAGAGTAAAAACATTATCCTCTTTTAACTCTTTTAAATCAGGAAGCCAATTATTCTGTAATTAAAAAAAACTTAAAATGTCTATTTTAGAAAAAAATACCTAACACTGATCTGTTGGGTTGATTTGGCAACTGATTTGTAGCTGAATGCTAGGCAATACAAAGATTGCATGTCCTCCACAAATTCATTCTTTTCTTTGTAATCTGCTTACTTGTTTTACATATAAAATTCCTAGCTATTAATTTTATGTCACAGAACAAATAAAAAATTGTCACAAATATTATTTGTGAAAACAATGAGAAATCATGACAGAACAATGAATGGTCATACAGAAGTTTTTAATGTTTGATTAAATCATCACAGTAATTGGCATTTTTACTGTAATGATATGCAGCTCTACCACACTATTATAAATAAAAACATTGAGATCGATATTAAATACAGCTCTAGGCAACATCACAGATTAACAAAGAATGCATTCTTCATGAACCAGTAACTGAATGATTTAAAAAGAAAAATGCTGACACTTTCCCCCTCCCATCCACCACATTTATTTTTTTTTAAATTAGTAACTTGAGTAAGGCGCTGGAACTTTTACGTTAGAAAATTTTTGTTGCACAGCACAGGCACACATACTTCATTATCAGAACGTCTAACGTATGTTTACCAGAAGACATTTCAAATGTCAACAGGGAAAGCTTAGCGAGCAAGAGGAACCGACATGCACAATTTCTGTGCAGCACTCGGGATCCATACTGAAATTGTAAAACACAGCAGAGGTGTGAGCTGTATTTTAATTCAGACAGTTCAGGCTGTAGAATTAGGTGCAGGTGAATACAGCCCACAGAGCAGTGTTTTATGAGAACGTCGGACATGGCAGAGGTTTCAACTGGATTTAAAGCAATGCTTATACGTGTAGTGCGTTTATATTCTTCCACTGTAGAAAAAAATTAGACAACAGAAATCATCCTGGACAACTTCCTGAGCTGCCTTCTGTGAATGGGCCAAATCCTGCTCTTTGTGAAGTTTCTTCAGGCTCATGCAATAGAACAGCACAAATTCTGAACCACTAGCACTGACTTCACATGGAAGAATACAGCTGGTTGCTGCAACACTCCCAGTTTCACACAGCCTCACTTCCTGTTTCAGCTCCAAATCTGCTTTTAATGCAGGGGCTGATCACCATGAGCCCACTGGCACATTTTGCTTCCTACTGGTTCCTGTTGCTGCAAGAGGTGAGATGATGAGATGCAGACAGCAGTTTCGTACTCAGAAACATCAGTAAAAATTCAGCAGAGCATTTAAGCACAGACTATTTTGGAGCATGCCAAAAGTACCAGAATTTCAGTCCATTATGTTACTGTACTTAAGATAAAATCATACCAAGTGCTTTGTGAACAAAGATGTTTGAGGTAACTGTGATGAATGCCTTAGAGGTACCTGGGATTATTTTAGACTGTTACCATTTGTATTTTTGCAGTCTTGTGGGCATGTAATTGGTAGAAGAAGGAAATTTTATCTAACTTCATCTTAAGAAGCGTGATTTTTGCAAGCCAGATTTCTTAATTTTTTTCATCCCTGCTTTAGGCTTATAGCATATTGCCTTTTTTTCCTCTGCATGTGTTTGTGGTGCTAGTGGCTTGATAAAATGTATATGAAACAAACTAATCTAGTGACTGGAAAGAAAAAAGTCAAGTTAGGGATCTGTCACAGTTCACCTGCTAGCGTGTATGTTGCTGATGAATTTTCAAGTCCTGCTGAAGTTTCAAGTACTAGATTCAATTCTGCCCTGCTGCTCACTTTCTGTGGCTACATATCATTCATACCTCTATATACTTGGGGAAAAAAAAAGCAATCTAGTAATTATAGTTGTTTCCTTCACATTATTTTTAAAACCCTGCAGTTTTTTTAAAATAAAATTTTAATATTACTGTTCCAGTTATCTACTAGCAAAGGGAAAAGGAAATCTCAAGGTAACGGCAGTGAAAGTTACATTTGAAAACGATCTTATATGCATGTTGGATCATAAAGAAACCATTTTGTTTAAACCCTTCATCTAGTTGTAAACATTTTCTAATCCTCCGTTACTTGCAGAGGATTATGAATTATTCTATAAAATCACATTAAAAAGGTAATTAGTTATGTGAGATATTAACTGATTCATATTTAATAGATTTTTTAATCCATACAAATATAAATAAAGAATGGTAAAACTTCAAGAAAAATAATATACATTTAGTGCAAGTTATGAGTTACTTTTCTTCCTACCATGTCAGCAGTGGAACGTCTTTTGTGGAGAAGAAAAAATAAAAATGACCGTTCTCAAAGTTTACAGGGGGGAAAAAAGATCTCCAGTGTTGTAGCATGCAATTTTTACCAGATACACGTATACAGAATTGTTCCAGCTCTTAACTAGTAGAACAGCAGTATTCTTCCTTATACTGCACAACATTGGTATATATCATAGTGTTTCCAATAATACAAAAATTGCATAAGACCAGGTCACATTATTGATACTTTCTGCAGCAAAACCAGCATTTTTCCTTGAAATGCTAGTTTCATCTGGTTTTTACTTTTTTCTCATATCACGACAGCACATGGGTTAAAAGAAGTCTTGCGGGGTTCTTGCAAGGTCTGACCTGCTCAATCTCTTTTTCTCACAGGGGCTCTGTACTGCCCCAAGTGCTTCACGATGTACAAACGCACGTGTTTAATGGCACAAGAAAAACCTCCCTTCTTGTGATCGAACCTTGGTAACTCACAGTACATCTCAATATGAGAAACAACTGCTTCAAAAGGGCACACCAATTTTAAAGAGGCTTTGTTACGGCTCAGGAGAGAGAGAAATAAAGCTCTTCTGGAATGTAGAAAGGTGACGTGTAATACTTAATATGCTTCATGAGTTAACACAACAGTTTTCAATGGTAAAAAGGGCAAGACCTTTCAGTCTCCGTAAGATGGCTCAATTCAGAACGATCCCTCCAGAAGCAGGGACTAATTACACACCTCTTCAATGCTGAAGCACCAGGCTGGGGCTGGAGAATTGGGCCACCTCGCACGGCTCCCCCTCTGCACTATCATGGCAGACCTGACGTCGCGGGACGCATCCAGTGCAGGACCGCAGCTCTCCCTTCCCACGCTCCCATCATCAGCCTTCCTCCTCGCCACGCGCTCCCCCAGACCAACTCCCGATTTCCAGCAGCACTGTAAGCAAAACCCCAGCTCTTGTCTCTGATCTTAGAAGCATCATCCCCCCGACTAAAGTGTTGTGCTATTCAACAAATGAACCTCCTCTTCCGTTTCCTCTCTCTCCTCAGCTATGGGTTTCAGTTGAACATTATTGAGGCGGGGTCTTGGTTTGCCGTCTGGGCCATATGACGGAGGATATCTTTTTTTGTTATAATGCCAAGGAGGCGCCTGAAAAGGATAAACGGGAGATCGACATTAATCCAAGCAGGAAAACAATACAGCAGAACAAATCTGTAGCCAAGTCCTTTTTGTTGACAGGAATAGAGCCAAAGTAAACAGCCTGATTTTCTTATTTAAACAAAAACATTTTATTAATCAAAATATTCAGGAACCACTGGTTTGTTAAAAGACAGCAATGCTGAGACACCACATCGGATGGTCTCTGACAGCTGTAGTCCATTTTAATGAAATACAAGTAATACAAGTAGAGCCCGTGACAATTTTTATTTAACTTTTTGTTTCTACAAAAACGATTTTTTGATTAGTGTTATGCCAACAAAAAAGTAACGAAGAGGGACAAAGAAAAAAGAGGCATGGAAAAGAAGTGATATTGGTCCCATTTCATAAGGGAGGCATGTTACAACCTAGCCATCAGAAGTGACATGTACCGCTTGATGGCCCAAAACTCCCCTTCCCTCTGTGTTTAAATCGTAAGCATCCTTCCAGTCTGACGCACTAGCTCAGGCTGAACGTATTCATAGGAGCACACTGTATTGAACACAAAACTTTTGTAAAATAAACAGCAGGTAACTACTTTTTGCATTTCAGAGCTTTAGAAAAAAATTGTGACTAACAAAAGAATTTTCATTTTCCAATTTAGGTGCTGTGCTCTTAAAACAGCGTTTTTAAAAAACAGATACATATCACAGCTTTTAAAATTACAACTCTGTGAAATACAAAAAAGGGTGAGACTGTCCGAAAGGATAATATCACAGGAGAAGCAAAGAGCAGAATGAATGAGCGGCTGCCCTTGTTATTGTGGTTAGTACATTTCTTTTTGACTTATTAAAGGACGCATGAAATACTTGTGAAATACTAGCATAAAACAAGAACATAATTAGCACGTTTTGCACATAAGCAGCTAAACTTGGTGGGTATGTTTAGTAGGGATGTAACTGGCAACCCATGGCCAAATTAAGACAAAGCTACCAGCTATCTAAGGTTAGTTCACAACATCATGGTTAAAACAAAATCTAGATTCTGATGTCAATAGTCAACAGAAGTAACGTGCCACTTCGTGGCTTAGGATATCACTGAACATTTTATAAAGGAGTACAGTAATAGCTGTAGGTAACAGCAGCAGAATCACAGGCCTTGACGTAAAATCACAGGACTTTACTAAAAATAAAGAGTACTTTTTAAAATCATGTTGGCAAAGGGGGATTACAGGGAAGATCTAATGCTGCGATACATTAGAAAAATGCTTGGCTTTGCTTCTCAAAAGATGTGACACTTACTTTGCTGTTGAACAGCTCTTTAAAGTTGTCCAGATCAGAAAAAGAAATTGGCATATATGGAAATCTTAACTTGGATTAGGCAGGGGGAAAATTATTCCTAGCTGCGTGCTTTCCCACCTGGGGAAATTAGCAGATCGACTAGATGGATCTACGTAATCTCAGGAACAAAAGTATCAGAAAGTCTATTGTTAACTTTCCTTTAATGTTGTGACTAACAGTATGTCCACATTAACAGCTTAATTTCTACAAAAGGATTGTGCACATATTGTTTTATGGTTTACTACAAATTTTTAGCACAGGATGATTTCATTGTTCAGCCGATGTTATAAAACCCCTGAACAGTTCACAAGTTTCATGCTTCCTGACTTCTAATGTGTCTAATTATGAGATCTGATATATCTAATCACCAAGGGTTCGACGTGCTGCTTTAGTTGCTCGAGATGCTCTAATATGTTCTTCTTTGTGATGATCCCCAAGACAATCCTGAAACAGATCATGTTATGCTAATAACTGTGTATGAAATCAAATTAAAAAAAGTTCTAATCATAATGAAAAAGGATTAGAGCAAAACTAAATAAAAAAAATTAAAAAAGAATGGTTACAGGAAAGCTAATGAGATAATTAAATGAAAAATTATTTGAAAGTCAGTACCCCTTCCCAGACATCACTTTTTTTCTTTCTCCCAAAATGCTGAACACAACTGGATCTTCAACCACCCCAGAGCTGTACGTGTCTCATATGACATACACGTCAAGGAAGCATACCTCATCCCTTCTCGCCAAATTCACGTCTCTTCAGATCTTACAGGCACTGAAACTAAAATCTACTTTGTTTCCTTTGTTTAATAGTTATTTCTCCTCACACACAGATAATTATTCACATTTTAACACGTCACAGTAGATGACAAAGTAGTAACTGTGTAAAAGTTATAGCAGACAAGGGCTGAAGCTGCACTGTAGAGCAGGGTTATCTGGTATCCCTAAAAACAGACAAATTCAGACAAATTTCTCATTCACAACAGTACAAATCAAGAGCACCTCCCTGGAATAGATATTCTGGTACAAATTAGGAAGAGCATGGATGAGTCTTTAGATCTCTATGTTTGTTACTGGCCTCAACTTCTGCACAGTTCCTATTCAAATCTGGATTGAAACCAGTACGATGATGTGTGTCTGTATGTGGGTATAGTCAATTTGCAGGAAATTTGCCAAAATATAGATTAGTCCTTGCTGCTCACATGGCTATGTGCCATGCCTAAATACCACCAGTACTAGTATTTACTATCTGATATTGTAACAACCCCTGTGTTTGTGGAATATCACAAGTCTGTAAATCAGAGTAGGACAGCAAATACGAATGGAAACAGCAAATTATTAAAGCCATCCATAGTGGCTGTTACTTTATTGTAAAAGTTAAAACATTCTAGTGCAGTTTGACATATTTTTGCATGATTAAGCTTTCTTTAGAGTTGATTTTAACATCATTTTCAATGTTTGAACGCTCAGCCGCAACAGAACCTAAGAAAAAAACAATCATCAGAGTAAATATCCTTCACTGAAGTTTCATGAGTTCAAATTTCCCTCCCTAGAAAAACATTAATTGCACGCCTGGACTGACTTCTGTAAGATCATGACATCCTTTTCCCATCAGAGGACGGTGTTTGAAGTAATTTGTGCTTCTGAAAACATCTACCTGCC
>NW_009720930.1:7363-8190 GCF_000703405.1 Apaloderma vittatum
TGCATTGAAGAAAAAGAAAAGAAAACAATAAAGCAGAACATTTACTGAAAAAAATAAACTCGGAAACCAATGTGATATTTCAGTGTTTGTCACTTATAGCAGCAGTCCACAGCAAAACAAAGAAAGTCGCACCCATATTTCAGTTTTCTTGGGTTTTGTCCCATGACCACTAAATCTAAATAACATGGATTAGCAGACAACGTTTCATTCCCAGGTGCCTTAAAAGACCCACTAAAGAGAAAGCCAGATACTATGGCAGGAGCTGCCAAGTTGTGTGTCAAGTGTTTAATGCAAGAGATACAGGAAAACAGAATGTTAAAGGAATAGCTACACAGAAAAAGATCATGTGAAAAAAAGGAGTAGTTTAGATAGGAGGCAATTATAATGAACAGTCATGTTTATTTATTTAGTGGGGTAGTCACATAACAATTCCCTAAAGTCTCATTTACAAACATTCTAAATCTTAAAATTACTTTCTTGAAATTTTTTGAAGTGCAGAAACGAAAGTTACTGACTGAAGTTCCAGAACGGACGAGGGAAAGGCTGTAGATGTGGTCTACCTGGACTTCCAGAAAGCATTTGACACTGTTCCCCATAGATTGCTAATGGAAAAACTGGCTGCTCATGGCCTGCATGAGAATATGATCTGCTGGATCAAGCACTGGCTGGACGGATGGGCCCAGAGAGTAGTGGCCAATGGTATTAAGTCCAGCTGGCGGCCGGTCACAAGTGGCGTTCCTCAGGGCTCAGTGTTGGGGCCGTTTCTATTTAACACCTTTATTAATGATCTTGATGAAGACATAGAGTCTATCATCAGTAAATTCGCA
>NW_009720931.1:0-11822 GCF_000703405.1 Apaloderma vittatum
GGCTGCCGGCCAGGGTCAAACCATGACACTTGCTTTTGTTATTTTGTTTATTTGCTTGGTTTAGAGGGATTTATATATCCTTACAGATTTGTGCCTGGTTTTTATTATGTGAGAAATACACAGCTACCTCCCTACATGTGGTAGAGCTGGTTCTATGACTCACAAGAAGCCCCTGAAGTCCCAGTTTTGCTGTTCCATAGCTGCATTACACCTCACTGCCTTCACTGCCGGGGGACTTGGAGCCACACAGCAAATGGCCCCAAAATCTCCCATGCTTCTTTCTACATGGCTTCTGCAAGGCACATGGCAAACACTAGATCTGGAATGAAAGGAAATGTGCCACCCATTTTCTTCAGTGTCTTCTCAAACCAGGGCTGTGCAGTTCTGCAAGGTGTCAAGCTCTTTCTGATCCTCATGAGGCTGATGGATGATATGAGCACTTGGGACATGAGTGACATTGTCAGATCCACTTCATGAAGCAAAGGGAAAACAGACCAGCCCATCACAGCCTCTGTTCACATAATCCTTAGCTTTGACTGTTACAGATGCAGACTTAATTTATTTGTTTTTTCCACTTTGAATTTCTTATTAGTATTCAATTTCAGTTGAAAACCTGTGCTTGAAGAGATGCTCCAAGTTTCTCATGCCTTTGGCATTGGCACAATGAACTCATGTATGCTCTGAATCCTGAGAAGGGTCCCAGAGGAAATTCTGGACTGGCACTCAGCCAAAGGACACATGGACTGCCAGTCTGTGGATGTAATTTTTGCAGAGCAAGAATCAAAATGCAACTATTTAGAAATGGAGTGGGGAAGTTGCTACCAGGTACTGTGATAATCATACTCTCTTTTGTAGTTTTCATTGAGGCTTTTAAATTTGTGTGACCTTACTGCACTGTTGGTGATATTTGAAATACTACCTTCATCTGCATCTTTACCTGAGCCCGGTTCCTATGGCAATCGAGTTTGCACAATGATATATGTGGCTGAGATGCTGGATTTGCAATACTTGCCAGTCAAAATCCCACTGCCACCATCCCCTGTAATGCCAACCCTGTCAGCCCCTCTTTGTGCTGCTCTGTTGTTGCTGGTGCTAATTGTAGAACACCCCATTGGTGCTCACTGGCACAAAATTAGAGCGATGAAGTGATGGCTGCTGTTTGCAGCCAGACAGGCTGTACCCTTGTGAAGAGATGAATTTGTTCCTGAAAGGGCCTGAGGAGTGGCAGAGCCGAGGCTGAGGGAGAAGCAAGTGCAGGAGGTGATGAGCTGGAGCGTGATAAAGGGCAGTGCAGCATCGTTCCCTTTCGGCAGTGAGGAGCCTCTGCCCTGCCTTTGCTGCCTGGCAAGCCCTGGGCTGGAGGGGTGCAGCAAGCCCCTGAGCCCTGCTGCAAGGGAGATGGAAGGGCTGAGTGGCCAAAGCGAGAAGCACAGGGTCTTTTCCGCAGTGGTTAGTATCTACTGGTGTTAATCTGTTGAGGTGTGGTGGTCTGGAACTTCCCTGAATTCTCCCTAGGCTCAGACTATGTAATTATCTTAAATAAAACAGATCTACAACAATGCTGAGCTCCACTCCAAAGAGCAGTTCTCTTTCTGTTTTCCATAGCAGGAAATCTGTGTCCCTGATTACTAATGTGTGTATATACATAGCATAGACATCTGTCAACTGTGTATTCATTATCACACTGCATCACATCTGTCAGCCAGATTAAATTAAGTGAACGTGCTTCCAGCTCCAGAGTGACTTTCTGTGCATGCAAAATGCATCAAACCTCAAATACGATTTTGGTAGTCAGAAATCTGAGCAGAATGAGCTAGAGGGAAAGCAGGAGGTAAACGTTGTCTGTTAGTATTTCCAGGTTTACTGCCCCAAAGATTGTCTTTCCGGGTTTTTGGAAGTGCTTACAAATATAAGGTGGTATGATGTTGTGCAAAGAAAGGATGCTATTTAAACAGTTGGAAGCATTTCACTACTCATCTGTTTAATCTTAGAAGCTTCCCCTATTAGTTGTTAAGCGCTCTCCACTTTGAAGCCTGAAGCACAGGCATGGCTTTGCCATATGTGTCTGTGTTTGCTTTTTATACTTCACGGCTCAACATTCCTACAAACCACCATCAATGTACAAGGTCATGCTCAGTCTCCAGAAGCCTGTTTCATATGTTAAGAAAATGCAAACAGCCTTTGCTACCTCATAAGGAAATGTACTGCAGGAGTGAGGCCCTCTTCTCTTGAATGACCTTTGACTGAACACATAGTACAAGAAACTTTAGTATCTGAGTGAGCAGTAACCATGGGAGGATCACCTGGGGAGTGTGACGGAGATATATTGGTGTTCACGTCTTGTGCGTGATGGGCAGCAATGCAGAAATGGTACCTTCGACAAGCTCCCTGCTGCTAGTGGTGGCCAGCAGTGGTTGCCCTTGGTGACATCAGAGCAGCTGGAGACCACTCTAGATTCAGAGTGGGTAGGTAACCTAATGCCTTCATTTCCAACTGAGTAAACTTCTGCCTTTAATGCGGAAAAGGAGGAAATGCAGCTGTGAATGTTAGAGGAAGCAAAAGAACTAACAGGAGTCTAATGCTCAGCTTCCAGGTGGATTTTACCATCTTGAAATACCTGCCTGTGCTCAGTGTTACCCCTTTGGACCTTGAATTATTGCAGTAAAATAATTCAGGGTAGCAATTCCTGATAAGGGATGACCCAGACTCATAAAGAGTAGGAAGGCAGGCACTAGATTGTTTATATAAGGAGTTTCTGGAAAGGAATTTGCGTTATCAGTCACAGTCACAAACTAATTTACCTCTGCTGAAGTCCAACAGTTTGCATAGGTGCAATAATAAGATAGTGGGAAGGATCAGTCCTAAACTGACTTGAGTTCAGGCTTATTTGAATACCTTCCTTGACTTGGCTTCTATGTGAACAAGACAAAGGTGCCACATTTCATTAATTTTTGCATTAAATTTTTTTAAAATGGCAATGGAGAGGATTTTTTTTGTGTGTTTAACAGTCAAATAACTCAATAACTCAATAATACATGTTCATCTATAACTCAAATATAGATGTTCTTGAAATTCTTTTGTAAAACTAGATTTAAGATCTAGAACTGCCAGGAGTTTTTGAGTTCAGGAAAAAAGGTTTTATAACAGCTCATTATAATGCAATCTTAATGTCTTTCTTGGACTAGATAACAATTCAGAGTTTGGCATAGGAGCCTACTTAAACAGATTTTCCTGGTGGATCAGTCAAGAAAAAGTTGCCAATATCAAGAAGACACCTGTCTTTGGAAGAGGAAATTTCATCTGGCACATTCTGAGAAATTTCTCAGCCAGGACGGAGGACTGGAGGGCAGAGAGGTCTCCTGATCTCATAGGATGCTGCATCAAGAACCCAACAAATGTAGCCTGTGATGAACCAATCTGGGTCCTTTTTTTTTAAAAAAAAAAAAAGAAAAATCTTTAGTCTCGTGGTATTTGATGTAGTATTTCTTGATGTTATTTTTAAAATTCTAGCAGCCAGTTTCCTGTTATTGTATGAAAATCGTAATAACAGATGAAGTAAAATGTCAATTTTAAAAATTGTGGTAAAATCTGAAGTCTGAAAATGAGAGCAGGACCTAAAACCACTACCTGAACCAGAGACTAAAAACTGCACTCCTTTCTTAGATTTTATCATTTCCAGAAAAAAAACCCAAAAACGTAAGTCTTAAAAGAAGTGATGAGATTTTAACAGCACTACTGATTTTATCTCACCCAAATTACAGTGGACAGATTCCTGGTTTCCAAACCTATGTAGGGTTGTACTCCCCATCCCTCCTTTCTTTATTATGGTGCATATTAATTTCACTAAAATGTCTACCTGCCGAAAAAGCCCAGAAACACTGAATGTCCAAAAGTAAACAAAACTGTGGAGCAAACCTGTCCATGGCCCACTGTGTCATGGTCCCTGGGAATTCATGTCCTGCTCTTCCCCATCTCTGCCTGCCACAAGGCTCTTCTGAAAGTCCATGGGAGCTTTCAGAAATAGCTCAGTGCCCCTGAGTGGCTCCATGTACATCAGGAGAAGGAGAAGACCCATCTTCAGCTGTGATTTTTAAGTATGCAATGTATTGTTAGGTAATTCTAGAAGAAATTTGAGAGACACTTGAAATCAATTTAAGTAGCAGCAACAACATCTAAGATGTTTTGATGTCTCTCTCTGTTTCTTGTGTGTCTTCACACACAAGTTTAAAGTCTTAAAATATAAAACTCAAATGTTTGTTTGTTGTAGGAAAACGTATGTGTTGTACATACACTCGTGCTTTCACGTCTGCAGCTGCAGCCCTGTATAAATTGCTGTTTCTGGAAGTCTCCCATTTATGGTCATGGTGGTAGCTTACACGTTTCCTTTCTGGAGAGCTAATTAACATCATTCAAATTCAGAACAGTTGATTTCTAGGTAGTCTTGAGACAGCTGCAACATCTATAACCAAAAGAATGCTATTTACTTGAATAAATGACCTGTAGGCTCTTTTATGTTTCATCAGGCAAACTTGGGGAATGCAGATGCTTAATACTCAGATACTGTTCTTTCAAATGGGGTTCGTCTGGTCCCCACTGAATTCAACAGGATTCTGCTTAATCTGCAAAGATGTGAGATTAAATTCAGAGGAGGAGGTAAGCGAGCTAGTCAACCCAGAATTTTTTTTGGCAAAGCTCTCTGATGTCAACTGTTTTTGCTGTATGTGTGTGTGGGGAAAAGGAGTCGTGCTGTCAGAGTGGTCAAGAGATGCTGATAGTCTCTGTGGGCATCTGTACTCTGTGTTTAAGATTTGGATCATCTCCATGGTGGATTCGGACTACAGATGCAGAGCCCTAATCAGAGACTTCAGCTGGAAATCGACTCTTCTCTCCTCCTCAATTTTTAAGCCTGCCTTTTGAGAAGAGGGTTTTCACAGCCTGTTCCCTTTGACAGATGATTTGCCTCTGTGGAACAGCTGCATCATTGTGGATGAAAGAAAAGATTAACGAAGATGTGTATTTCATGTTTAGATTGATTTTAAAGTTCTTTAAATGTATATTTTTTGTGAACACTTCTTGCATGTTGTCTGCCATCAGATTCCCCTCTTTATTTCATCACTGTGTTTCACATTCTCCTTTTGACAACAGTGAAATATCTGTTCTTTCCCTGACTTAGAAGACTGCAGCATTTTTCTTTTCTCTCCCTCTATCAATATTGTCATTGAATAAATTGGAAAAAAGAGAGTAGCCAAGATGTCAAGTGGTGTTCATTCCAGTAGGTAGTTTCACTCCTGTTTTTTCCAGCACTGCAGCTGAGAGATATGCCCAGCAGCTATTCTTTTCTTTAGCTGTCCTGGCAGGAATTAGTTGCTCTGAATCCAAGGAACAGACTAATCTTCTTCAGCTTAGCATTTAAAAGCTGGATGTCCAGTTCGAGTTGTCATCTACACTCTCTCCCTTGGCTAGGCAGAGAAAGACAATTTCAAGGGTTGTCCAATACATCACGGAATTCAGGGTTAATTTTTGTATAAAACTTTCTTTGTCTTTACTGAAAACCAGCTGAATGGCTGGTTTTCTTAGTCTAGAGGTTTAATTTCTTGTCAGGCTAGAATTAAGCAAGATGTGTGTTTGTTCTGGTCGGGAGAGAGCACCTCCTGGAAATGGAAATATTCAGTTCCTTCAGTCCTCAAGTTAGGCTGGATCCATCATACCTGAAATCAGGTACCTCATTAGTGGAAAATTCAGCATTACATCAAAGAGTGATAGAACAAAGAAATGTTTGTGATCTTTTAGGTCAGGTTTCACTTGAACTTGTACCACTACCTTCATCAGTGTAATCAAAGTAAGAGTTTGTATAAAATCATCAACAACAGCATCACAAAAATCCCTGCAACTCAATGCTCTTAGCCTTGCCCTCTCCTTATCTATATAGAGGCATTAATATGCAATTATTACCACTATTTTTTGCTGTGAATACACTTCACCAATGCTTGTAATTCAAACGCAGATTGTTAGAGCTGGCAAATCTACTGGGCAAGATTTTCTTTCTTTTTTTTCCCAGGAGATTTTTGCTGTTCAATAAAACAATTTCAGGCCACACTGATATGTTAAAGTGCTACTTTAATAGTGTGTAAGACTTGAATTTTTTGACTGCAAGAAAGGAGATGGATTATATGAGAAAATATATAACAACCTGTCAAAGATTAAAACAATAAATCTAATAGGCTGTTTTGTGGAAGTCCAGAGATAATTTTGACGTGATACACAAAATTTTGCCTTGACTGTGAAGACACAAAAATAAGTAGTTCAGTCAAATCAGCAGACTTCCAGAGAGAAGAGAGATGGATTTAAAACACAGAACTGATGAGCTTATTCAGCCCTTATCTCTCTGGTAGGTGCTCCCTCTCTGCTTTCATGGTGGAGGTCTGTGTCCAGGGCACCTCAGAGGTCAAGGAACAAACACTGATCTCAACTCTAGACTTAATTTTCTTTCTGCAGTTCACTTTTTGGATCTCAACATTTGGTTTCAGGTCAAACTTTTTTTCCCAGTAGAAGACGCTAATGATTAGTGGTTGCATCGCAGTCACCAAGGTCCAAAGAAAGGTTTGTGTGAGCAGGTGAAATGAGAGAAAGAAAACAAAATAAAGTAGAAAATACTTTTGCGCACACCAGCAGCCCTTCTTCATGCTCAAAGACACAAATTTCAAGTTCAACTATTACAGAAGTTGCTGTGGGAATAATTTACTTACAGCAGAAGAGCTGTGAATGCACCTGTTGCTGGTGTAAAGCAGGAGTGTTAACAGTGGAAGAGAGCAAGTCTTGAGGCCAGCGGGGTAAAAAAAAAAGCACTCTGGGTTCCCTGATATGCTGCAGATTTCTGTGATGCAGAACGAGAACACTTTGTCTTTATGTTGCCCCCCCACTTGTGAAAAGGAGATGGTCTATACATCTCTCCAAGAGGTATAAATTTGGACTCGCCAAAGGCCATGAGCTATATACACTGGAATGTCTTGCATGGATGGTTTTTAAAAGTCAAGGTAAATGCAGAGGTAGTCAAGTAAGTTGCTAAGCCTCTGAAACAAAACATATGTTCATTTCATGTATTTGTTTTTCTGAATATGGTGAATTCATGCTTTGTTTTGCATTGCAGCTTACACTGTGGCATATGCTTTACTGATTATAGGGCATTTAGCCAGTAAAATTCACTACTTAATCAGGGAAAGATATGCAGCAAAGGTGAGAAAACTAGGGGATAGATATGACATTAGTTTAAATTCTTCTCACTGCAGGAAGGTGAAGTTGAGTGGGAAGTTCAGAGAACAAGTCTGAACCTACTTATTAGCAAATCTACTTCCAAAGGCCGAAATACATAGATTTTTTTTTTCAGGACTCCAAGCTCTTCGTTAGCTAGTATAACTGTGCAAATATTGGGGACACTTAATGTTTCTAGGCAGGACTCACTGGGCTGATCGTTTCCCAGCTGGACTGCGCTCAACAGTTCTGCAATGAGAAAGCTAAACTTAAACCTGGATATGTGCACGTAACCACCACAGCACTATGTTGTTGGTGACTTTTCAGAAGTAAGAACATTGTGGCTGTTTGTGTGAACTGTTCTTGCATTTGCTGAGTTTTTGTGGCACGTTTTGGTGCTGAGCACACAGTTTATTTTTCAGCCCTTTGCTTATGAAAAATCGTAGTGTTCTCTTGATGTCAGGGGTGAGGAGGAGAGGGATGACTTTTTGGGAATGGTTCAAGCAGTGGGTTTGGATCCAGATGACAGCCCACAATGTTACAGGGCTCCTGCAGGCAGGATAATGAGGTGGGGGAAAAGGTCTGATCTCTTTGCCTTCTTTGCTGATTGTAACATGCCCTGAGGGCATTGGGCCAGGGCAAGATTTCCACAGGCCTGTTTTTGGTGCTGCTCCACCCCACCCTCACAGCGCTAATTTAGAATTTGCTGTTCTTGGCATTTGGTTGCTGAAAGGGCCGATGGGATCAACAGAAATAGCATGACTTTAATTAAAAATAAAAATGGTGCTTGACAGGAAATGCCAGCTGAGTTGTGTTCACTTCAGCCCAGTTTTCTGAGGTATTTAGGAGCTTAAAGATATAGGTAGGTATTTGGACTTTTTTTTCCAAAGTAGCTATATGCTCAACTCCAATTATTTTTAATGGGATTTATGTGGCTCCTTATTTTAGAGGTGCCTGATAGGAACATATGTGAGGCCTAAAGCACAGGAGAGCCTTTACAAATCTGCTACGATGTCACTATTGAAAATGAGACTTCATTATTTAACATTACAAGGCTGATTTGAAATTAAAATTATCTGTAGATTGTATTGATGCCTTTGACCTTCTAGTGGGTTTATGGCATTCACATTATGTAGCCAATCTGGATTTCTAGTTCATCAGAAGTATAATAATGTTACAGATACGGGCTGGAATTATGCAGCTGTGTACATGTGAGGGAGGAGGAAGGGAAGTGTGTGTCACAGCTTTTAACAGCAAGCACCAGAGTTCATGTGGGGAGCACTCGTGTTTCTGTGCTACTGTCAAAGGTGAAGTGGACCTCAGGTTTGAAGAGCCTTCTCTGTAGCCTGAAGGTAACTCTGGGACATGTGGTCCAGCTCATGGGGCACAGACAGGGCACCAGGAGAGCTGGGGTTCTGCCTGAGCAGCTGAGTTGGCACAAGAGCACAGGTACTTTGTCTCTCTTTGCCAGTCCAACCTCTCCTCCCTTGGAAGGCATTTTGAGATCTCCTGGTGCATGAAGCTACTAACAAAGAGTCACCTTTGCATGGTGAACTGTGTGCCACAAATACACGGTCTCAGCTGTGTACAGGTCAGGAGCAGGAATAGGTGGTCGACAGGAAGAGACACATCATCAGTCAAAGGGAACAGAAAGGTCTGGGCATCCCCTTAACAGGAGCTGCAAGAAGTTTCCTTGTGCTCACCTATGTTCATGGTTCATTTTATGCTCACACACACACGGAGGCACACACACTTTTTTTTTTTTTTGTCTTTGGGGATCTCCTGTGCATATGGTATTTCCACTACTGCAGGGAGTAAAACAAATGTTGGGCTGTAAATAAGAATTTTTCATTCTAGAGAAAAAGCTGTGCTGATGATGCCAGTAAATGCTATGGCTTCTTTAAAAGCGTAAGTGCTTTTTCAAATGATAAATGATTAGCAGTTATGGAAGTGAGGAGGAAAGGCAGTTAAAAGAAAACTGTACTAAAAGAAGATTAAAGTGTGAGCATGCATGGAAATGATGTGCATTAGTTTGTTTTTAATTCTTTGGAACAAGAAGATGCAAAAAAAAAGAAAGTACTGAAATGTGAAACTGAGAGAAACATCAAAATACAGCTGAATAATAATGCAAACAGTTACAAGCAACATGTTGTTAATGGTAATTAATGAGATCATAAGCACGAGATGGTTGTTCTTATGTGATTGTGAAGCCACCTGCCAGGGTTTGACCTCAAAATTCTTTTTTCCTAAAATAGAAGAGAGGAACTGAAATGCTGTTATCACTGTAGCTAATTGCTTAGTTGCTAGGTTGCCATGAGTGCAAGGTGTGCTCCCAAAGGGGTGGCAAGGTCTGCTGTATTAGTGTATTAACACTGAATGTATCTGTGTGGAGTTTGGTTAAACTTTTAAGCATAGCCTTTTTGTTTTAAAGGTGTACTTTCAGGCTGGCTGGAAGAATTCGTGCAGAAGTCAACAAACGCTTTCTTAAGCAAAAAGAAAAATGAAAGCATTGCAATACTTTGCTTCAAATTGATGCTCTTCAAAGCCTATCCAGGCTAGTACAAGACATTTGGGGGGGAAAACTGTTTTTGTGTAAAACAAAATGAGCAATAATATTTTTTTACATTTTTTTGGTCTTGAGCAGAGCACAGAAATCCAGACTCTTTGTGCCAGCTTGTGTGTGTGTATGCAATAGCTAAGTTAAAGGTAATAAAGGAGAAGTTTTGAAAGGACTACAGCAAAAGTAGAAGCTCTTGATGGTTTAGCTGATTCCCTTTGTGTTTTGATTCCTTTTTGACATTTACTGCAGACCAAACCTAGTAATTAACTATTTCTGGTTTTCTCTTTTTGTCTGTTATCTCACAGAGAATGTCAATAAAACACTTTTGAATACTACAGTGCAGAAAATTTTCTACTTTTTTTTGCTTGCTTTGTGTTTTTATATAATTGGCATTTACAAGAAGTGCAAAACATTTCTATCATAGAATCATAGAATCATAGAACGGCCTAAGCCGGAAGGGACCTTAGAGATCATTTTAATCCAGCCTCCCTGCCGCCAGGGATACCACCTCTCGACTAGATCACGCAACACATTTCCATAACAAGAGTCTGGTGCACCCTCTTAATTCCAAGCACAAGGGCAGAGATCTTTCCATTTCCAAAGCAACATTGCAACAAATTATTAATAAAAGGTTGATATTTATGTATATACTTATGCAGTAGTTAGTAGCTTCCCATATAATTAAAACCAAAAAATCTGAGTGTAGTCTTCAAGCAGGATGGCTTGAGCACCCTATGAGATGATGCAGATCACTGATCTGTATGCACTTACGTTACTAGGAGGCTGGTCTAAAACTGAACAGCTACGTGGTAGTTTACAGTTTATAAGGAAAAGCATTTGCCTGTTTACAGGATAACAGTCATTTCCAAAGACAGTTATCTATGCTGCTTGGCAAGCTGGAAAATTAAACTGTGTAGTAAGAAATGTATACCCAAAATCCGAGTTGAGTCCATGATCATCTATCTATCTATATGCCAAAGAAGAATGCAGGTGATGATTTTTGAGATGTGGAACATTACTTCTGTCTAACGATGCTGCTTTGCATGTCCTTAATGCTCATCCAGCCAGGGTGCAAACCCAGCGCCCTCCTGCTTTAAGAGTAGAAAGTTTGCTTTTTTTCTGTCCCACTGGCCTTTACCAGCTTTGGGATTTGATGTAGTCCTCATGGAACTGGAAGTGACTTTCTGGTGGTAGTCCAGCATTGTAAGCAGAGACGCCTAAAAATTTCTTCTAGAAAATGATGGAATTTCACCTGAAAATCTGTGTCCTGGATTCTGCCGGAAACTAGTTCTGCATTTCCAGTTCCTTGACATATAAATCTTTCTCTGGATTTCCAGACTCTTGTTTATTCGCTGCTATTTTGAGTCCTTTTCCTCTCATTCCAATATCACCTTCTACTTTAAAAGTTCTTCATTCTGGTAGAGAATTAGATGCCCCTTTCCTCCAGCATGATTAAGGAAAGTAATCTTATTCCCTTCTAGCTGTGCTCTGACAGTCTTCAAATGCTTGAAATCTGGTGTGATTTTTCTATGTGCTTCACAAACAGTGATCAGTGTAATAAATGATGAGAACAAAACATTGGACAGCTCAGTGAAAGATATATGATACCATTTAGACCTGTTTGATCAGTCCTTCAGTTCTTGGCAGAAAGGTTTCCAAGTTGGCCAGACTTCTAAGTGGATTCCTCTTTTCCACCCTCCGTCTCCTCTGTTCCTCCTTCTTCAGGCTGTGTATCATGGGCTAAAGCTGCATTTTGGTAGCATCAATTAAACACTGAGGATGTACTTAGATTAATGTTTTCATTTGGATCAGTGAACCTTCTGACGCTCCACATTTAATGTGCTTTGTTTTGTATTATGCAGTCTTCAGAGCTCATGAGCTGCATTGTTTTAAGAGGAAATCAAGGTGGAAGATGTGCTGTAGTGCAGCACTTCGGCTACAAATGGGCATCCAGACCAGGAGGAGAGGCTAGAAATAGCTTGAAAATGATAGAATCCTAGAATGGCCTAGGCTG
>NW_009720932.1:0-1034 GCF_000703405.1 Apaloderma vittatum
ATCTGATTTGTTGAGTGAAAACAAGCAAAATGCAACATGAATCAAAGCATCTAAAGAAACAGACAGCCTGAAAGGCCCACTGATAAAATTATAGCATCTACTGTTGTATAAGCCACATAAAAATACTTAGCAATGCTTAACAACTTATTTTTTTATATTAGCAGGTCACACATACACAGGTGTACTGTAACTTGTCACCTCTGATACCGTCAACGAGAGATATGCAACACTATCACTGCCTGTGTTCATTAACAGAGGGGGAAAAAAGATGAAAAAAAATCCAGTTTCTTAAAAGCAGTGCCTCTCCAGAGAAACACCTGAAATTCTTTCTCTTTCTGCAGATGCACATTAGGCAATGAAAAGCATATTGCATCTGACCGATATTAAAACTGAAGGTGTTATAATGAAGACGAGTACTCCAGCCAATTCTAATGTGAGCACAATATTAGAATATTTTTAACAGAAAGCATTTACACATGAGAAGCAACATTAATCTCAGCAAGTAAAGGTCTTCTGAAGGCGGAATTAAGGACTTTAGCACAAAAGCTACATTTTTTGTGCCCAGATCTCCCTTCTACACAGAACGAGGGGATCTGCTGAACATGAAGGTTTGCACACAGAGGACAGAAGCTTGCATGAACCCAAGCCATTCTTCAGGTCTGAAAAAAATTAAGCAAATATTCCCCAAAAGCTTGGCTTCCATAAGTGAATCTTTGGCAGGAATTGCCTCTTTACATCCTAATATGCATCTGGGTGAATTACAGATTGTGTTCTAGAACCCAACCACCAGAGTTTAAAAGAATAATTAACACGTATCATGGCATGCCAAGCACGTACCACTACTTCAGAGACAGGTCAGAAAAGCGCAAGAAGAAATTTCTTCCTCCCTCCCGCCCCATAAAATAAGAAATTTTGGTCCAAGCATAGTCGATGTGATAATCTGCTCAGGGAAGCAAAACTGTATGATATTGAAAAAGACAGCCTCACTGCAAATGGCACAAAATGGGGATATTTGTCTTCCTAAGTGCCCACTG
>NW_009720932.1:1065-3272 GCF_000703405.1 Apaloderma vittatum
AGGAAAGAGTTGAAAGTATGTTCAAGTTTGAAGTGTATTTTCAAAATACTGAAAACAAAGTAATTTCCTTGACTAACCTACTTTTGTTAGTGTTTAGCTAAGACACAAAAAGTTATCCAATAAAAGAACTTTTTCTTCAAATCTTAAGTATAATAACATAGACCCCGCAAACTTCTGTGCATACCTTAAATTCAAATTGATAACATCAGATGATTGTGCCTGTTATCTAAAAGATAACATAGTGAACATACTGAAAACTAATTTTAGATTACCTGCAACAGCTGTCATCTTTGGAGATTAGAGAATGTTATCCTTAGGAGACCTTATTTACCAAGAAACTGTCACTAGGAATAAAATAAAATAAGGAAAATTATTTCATAAGTAATCTTTTTAAACTTAGAACAAATTTAATGCAAGAGATTCTTCCTTAATATAGATGTTAATAAAACAGTTTAATTACTGATTTAATCTACCTCTATAAATCCATCCAACTAGACAGCAACACACTTCTTCCCTTCTGCAGACGGACACATAACCAACTCACAACAAATTCCTAAGGCTACAGCTCGCCAGCCTCCTATATGAAACCAAGTGAATTTTGACCAAGTCATAAATTTTCTGTGAGCCATGGACCTAGCTGCAAGCTATCTTTTGTTTTAATCTCTTCAAAGATTGTTTTATGGAAAAGACTGAACAAATTATATTGTGCCCCTTAGGAAAGCAGCAACCATAACACGTAGAGGATCTTCTAGGAGGAACTGGAAAGGTCATTTGTTCAGAGAAGGAGTATTGCTTTTTGACTAGATCATCAGATGAACTCAGAATTCTATCCATTAGCTAATTTTTCAAACAACATTCTTTGCTGTATTATATGCTAACACTACAGAACTCAAACTTGACACTCTCATCCCTGTTGAATTCTGAACTACATATAATATATACAGGAACCGAGTCTGAAGGATGGTGAAAGGGAACAAATTCAGCAAACCCCCACTATAAGCTGATTCTATCATAAGAAATATTTTACTGTTCCTATAAATGGAGGGGGAATATACATTGAAAAGAATGTGTGTATAAAACACTGACTTTGCCAGAAGAGGTTATAATTAGAAGTAAGTTAAAGGTCAGTATTTCAGAAAGAAGTTGATTATTGTACAAGATAACTCAGCAGTCAGTGCCCAGGTCACCCACAAAATTCAAGTCACAGTTCTGTCTCTATACCACCTGACACTTGAACAAATGTATTCGGAAATATTAGTCCCCTCAAAAGTACAGCGCAACTAGGGACATGCAGAAAAATCAGTAGGTGTGAAACGGACGGACTGAAAAGGCACTATGGTACTTCTATCCCTCACAACAAACAGAAACATCACTAACACCACTGGGCTGATATCTCAGGAAACATAAGGTATTTTCTCAGCGAAGGAGTGGAAACAGAATGAAAATTACCTATGAAAGTTTCCCTATATGCTGCTAAAGCTCCACAACTCTTGAACTTGCCTCTTGTCTCTATGTAATTAATTCCGTACCACCATTCCTACCAAAGATCCCAGTTTGATTCCTCAGAAACACAGCTCATGGAAAACTGAATAATGATGAACTCATAATTTACAAACCACAGTGGACAAAAGGCAGGTGGAAGCATCTCACCCATCAGGCAGTTTTACCCCGCTGTACAAACAGCTGAATTCCTGTGAACTCCTTCCATTATCACCTTTTCTAAATAGCCCACTAGTGGGGGGAAAAGAGGCCTCTAAGCAGATACATGCTGGCCATGCCTCTAACTCACAGAGCAGTAATCAGCTTAACTTTCCACCCGGCACAGAGTTCAATCGGCACCCCAGCACCAGCAGCTTTCTCACCCCATCTTCTGCCCAGCCTCCTGACCAAAGCTCTGCAGGCCCAGCTCTAGGGAGCGATGCTTCACAGAGCGTTACCAAAGCCCTTGGCTGGAGAAGAAGACCAACACCAACTGCACAAGCAAGATGAGCCACCTCAGACATCGTTTAACCGGGTAAAAAGAAAAAAAATCCCCATCCAGCCATGGAAACCTGAGAAATCACCTTTAAAAGAAACTAATTAAAAAGTCACTACGAGAGGGGAGGAAACAGGCCAAACCGACAGCAGGGAGACATATTTACAGCGCCCCGTCAACATCTGTCCCCCGCACGCAGGGAACTCCCACATCACCGGGGCGACCCCGTGCG
>NW_009720933.1:0-5389 GCF_000703405.1 Apaloderma vittatum
TATGTGTATGTGTGTATATATATATATACACATATATATTTCAATCCCTTAGGCCGCTACAGAGGCTTTTTATCGTGCTCTGAGATGAGACAGTTTGAAAACAAGGTTGTATAATCCCTGTGATAGATACGTGTGACAGGCTATATTCTTTCTTTTACTCTGTAAGAAAAAAATGTAGGGGTCAAACTTAAAGATTCCCTGTTTGTATAGAAAGAGAAGCTTGGAAGAGAACAATATCCTGTAGTTGTCAGGCATGGACAATGAAGGGACAAGTACACAAAATGAGATGTCTGTGAGGAGAATTTTCTGCATAAAATCTCGTTTTTATCTCCTTAATTTTTGACAAGCTTAGTGCTATGGGGAGACAAATGATTGCCTGCAATTAGATGAGCAGCTGGTAATGACAGTTTCACAAGTTTATTCCTGGCTTTGTTTCACAGGCTCTGACTGAGCTGTTCAAACTTTCAGGCCTTACACAGAATAGCAATTATCAGACCAGTTCTCATGATGCCCTTGTATATGATGCCTCTGACTCATTACTTGTCATTGTTTTGCGTGACTGCAGGAAGAAAGGCTGAGGTTGAGGTGAATGAGCTTATGGTATAATAGATTGTGTAGAAAGTACTGCAGGACTGAGTGAGGAAGAAACCCTGCAACACTAGAGACTATTTTTTCTTCTCCTTCTTCCACACCACTGCTTTTATACCCCACATATTCATATAAGTAATTTTCAAACCCTCCACGTCCTTCCCTGGGCCCCCTCTGAATGTGAGGTTTGGGGTTTTTTTTCTGTCTGCACTTATCTCTCTGCTCCTGCAGCTGCCTGCTTTTTGGTCTACTGGGTATGTACATCTCTCTGTTCAAGCCAGAGTTCTTACACAGAGCTCAGCTTTGGGCAGCTGGGTGAAGTTCTTGAGTGGAGCTCTGAAACCAATTTGTAGTTCAGGAGGAGGAGAGAAGAATGGAAAATAACAGCTAGATTCCAAAATGGATTTTTTGCTGCATGCTTGAACTTTTAGGAGGTGGCCTTTAGGTGATAACATAAGAGTATTTCCTACTCTTATAACAAGAAACAGAAGTTAATCGTATTTTCTGAAAGAGAGATTTTTACAAAAGCATTGCCTTAATTTAAGATACTGGCAAAGTATGACTTAAAGCTAATTTGGAAGGATTCCTTTCAGATCTTGGAGCCTATACAATATGCAACTGTGCCCGCAGAACACACAGATCTGGTGATTCAGCATGTCTTCTTTGCCTGACGTTGCAAAGGTTTGTGTGGGAGGATAGTGTTTGTATACATAGTTATTTTCATTTCTGCAGGGAAGAGTATTTGGCAATTCAGTAGCTCTCATTGTTACTTCTGAGCCAATACCAAGTTCTGCCTTTTTGCATTCACTGTTTCTTCTAATCACCTTGTCTAGCTGAGCTCAACTGAGAGTAAAGACATTATTTTTTTCCTACTCAAGTGTTTCCGCACCCAGTTCGCATAGCAGTTGAGTTGCACAGAGCATTCAGTTCTTGCTTAATACTCATATTAAGCACTACCCTGTTGTTAAAAAAGTCTTGTGGAAAAAAATAAGATATTCTTTACTGGTGAATGGGAGATCTTACTGGTGATCCTGACAGGTACTTTTTACAATGTCTGTTTAAGTATTTTGAGAAACATCTGTGACAATTTCTACATCCTGCTAATTCTTAAGTCTTTAGATCTCAGAGGATATTTTTGGTTTTCAGTGAGATCAGTGATACTTTGCGGCCTCATGAAGTTTTGCTACTGTAAGATGGCGCAGGAGAGGCACAGCATTCAAATGAGGTTCCTGAGGTGATCCAGCAGTCAGTGCCAGAACTGGAGAGGGCCTCTCCAGTCATTACATCATTGAAAGTGCTATTTAGTATAGTGACTAGTAACTGGATTATGTGGAAACAATCATTTAGCAGGTACTGTCTCTTTTCATTTCTGAGCATTTCCCATGAGTGCAGCAAAACAGATACTCTCCAAATTCAGAGAAAAAAAAATATTTTTCTATTGCAAAAGAATAATGATTTCTATCGTTTCATAAATTGGTTGATTATGTTTATTAATATGAGCTAATTAATTTCTTTTGTGATAGTGCAGTGGAAAAAATGCTGGTAATTGGTGAAATGATCTGATACTGGAATTTCTATTTCAGATGCTGCTCATTTGATGTGGTTTGAAAGGCTCTATGTATGGCTTCAGTGCTTTGAGAAATATATTTTGTATCCAGCTATAATACTCAATGCCCTCACCATTGATGCTTTTTCTATTAGTAAATACAAGAAGCTTGGTACACAGTAAGTAGATTATAATTCGAAGCATGTAATTAGTAGAATATTTGGTTTTAGACTGAAGATTAGGAAATGAAATTTGTATCTTAAGTCTGTTTGCTTGTCACAGTTTGCTTTTTTGCATTGCTAGTTCAGTGTACAATAGTCATTGGCTCTGCTGAAAGGAAAAAGCAAAACTACCCTAGCAAATGCTAAGACGTGACTCCAGTGAGAGACAAAGAAATTAAAAGATTAAAGAGCTATATATAGATATATATGGAATGCGTAAATGTCAGTTAAAAGCAAGATACATTATACTAGGCTGCAGGTGTTTGATGGGCATGAACACAGTGGGGTAACTAGAATTAATCAGATGAAAATGAGAAATCTAGGCTGGATATCAGGAAACATTTCCTAACTGAGGATTTC
The DNA here is from genome assembly GCF_000703405.1 of Apaloderma vittatum. NCBI lineage: Eukaryota > Metazoa > Chordata > Aves > Trogoniformes > Trogonidae > Apaloderma > Apaloderma vittatum. The sequence goes on from NW_009720933.1 coordinate 2,716, forward strand.
TGAGACTACGGCATAGTCTCCCAAAGGAGTTATTGGAAGCTTCACCACACAAGTCTTTTGAGGCAGGGCTAGATAAAATATTCAACAGTGTAGAACAGTGGGTAGTCCTGCATTAAGAGCAGTGTGAGAAAGGGATCGAAGTTTTTTTTTTTTTTCCTGGAGTCTGACGTCTGTGATATTAAGCAGAACTGGTGATGTTGATCCATGAAAACACAGTGTGATTCTCACAGGCAGCCTTTTATGGTAAATATTTTGGTCAGCCTACTGCAGATATCCAGCAGGCTTAGTGACTGCAGTATCCCCTGTGAGCACAGGTTCTGCAGTCTTTTTATCAAGATGACAGTGATGCAGTGCTAAAACCAAAGAAGCAGCTCGTATTCAGGAAGGAAGGTTCCAGTATCAGGAAAAACTGATAGAGGAGGGGGAGTTTCTGGGTGTTGATAATAATTTAGATTCTTCAAATATTAGATAAAAGAACTTTGGTAAAAATTGCATATAAAAGTGGTTTTATTTATTCTTCTTATTTATTCTTTATTTATTCTTTATTTATTTATTCTTCTTATTTATTCTTTATTTATTCAGCTTTAGGGACTACACAGCTATAAGGAAAAGGTGGTTCCTGCTTTTAGGGGCTGAAACTAGAACGAGGGTGTTAATGAAACTTTCTGCATAATCTTCCTAACAACTACTTTTCCAAAGAGACTCTCACCAGTTGCTCTAAGATAGCCTGCATATTTCCCCATTGACCATTTTTTCCCCAGGCACTTGGGAGATGCTAAGGTCCAGGTGCTTCAGGATGTCAGGTTTATTATTCAGGGTGAAACTGAGTTCACACTTATCCCTCTGCTGGTTTGTCAAGACTGGGAGAGCTAAGAAGTAATGAAAATGTCATTTGTCACTAGTTAGCAGACGTGACTGAATACATGCATGGAGCAAATACGTAGAGTTAGGAAGGTGCTATTTTTATGTAGTCATTCCTCCAAGCTAGATTACACTTTAAAGTATCACCACCCTCAAGTGTTAAGAAGTGAGTCAGCCCCCCAGAAATCTTGAGACTAAAGAAAGTTATTACATTTGTCTGCCTCTGATTGTTTGGCCTGTAGGGTAGTACCATGGCAATCCTTTCCTTCCCCATCGCCCTTTGTGTCTATGTGATCACCTTGGATCAGAACCTGTATTTTCTCCTTCTTCATGTAACTGAGGTCTGTTCTCAACATTCCCAGTATCCCTTCTTCTCTGGCACTCCTCTTTGATACTCTCCCCCTACAGCTACCATGTAAATCCCGCCCACAAAACATTTGCCCTCAGCTCCTACCTTTCTTTTCAGCTCCGTAAACCTGAGAGGGATCCTGGATTTTCCTTGCTCCTTCCATGTACAGGATTACTGAGGGTTGTACTTTCTCTGCTTTTAATACTTCAATACCTGTTTTCTGTTGTTGGAACGTTCCTTAGTTATTTACCACCCAAAGACCAGACCGCATTGTAGCTGAGGGAAGTGAAGGCAGAACTCTCCTGCTCTGTGTCTGAAAGCATCTGAGGTGGTACATTTTTGAGTGATTTGACTTTTGGAGTTTTTCTCAGTTTGAATGTATTTTTTTTTAGAAAGAAGCTTCTTCTTGCTTTGTGACTGAAGCGGTTCACTTGAAGGAGACAGAACAGCTCCCTCACAGTCAGGAGTTCGCTTGAGCTTTCCAGACCCTGATGTGCTGGTGATTAAGGGGACCCATGCTGACAAGCTGATAACCTTGCCTGTGTTACCTTCCACGGAGCCTTCAGAAGGAAGCTCCCCTTCTCTCTGTCTCTTGCTTTCTCTCTGCTGGGAGTTAAGGCCGCAGGAAAAGCAACTTGTGTGGCTATATTATTAAAGAAGAGGGATAATGAACAAAGAATTTTCTGTTGCCCCTAAGAGCATTATTTTATAACATGTTGTTTCTTGGTGACATTTTCTGCATGTTAACAGATCCAGTTAGGACAAAAAAAATCCTCCTTTTCTCTATGATCTGGAAGTTTTCCACATGCAAATTTGTCCACGTTGCAAGAATTTTGTACTTTTTGAAGAATGTGAGATCCAGCTGGTCCATAACTTCCTGACACAGATGGTGAGGGAACCAACAAGGGGAAGTGCACTCCTGGACTTGCTGCTTGTTAATAGAGAAGGTCTTGTGAGGGCTGTAATTGTTGGGTGCTGTCTTGGACAAAGTGATCATGTAATGCTAGAGTTCTCCTTTTTTGCCACCTTGGACTTCCAGAGGGCTGACTTTGGTCTCTTCCAGTCCATGATTAGGAGAGTTCCTTGGGACCCTGTTCTGGAGGGCATGGGAGCCCAGGAAGGCTGGGCATACTTTAAGGAATTAATTTTCAAGGTGCAGGAACTGACTATACCCAAGTCACAGAAGACAAGCTGATGGGGAAGGAGACCAGCCTGGCTGAACAAAGAGCTTCGGCTGGAACTTAGGAACAAAAGGAGAGTTTATGGTCTGCGGAAGAGGGGGCAGGCAAATTATGAGGATTACAAACAAGAAGTGAAGCTGTGCAGGGAGAAAATTAGAGAAGCCAAAGCCCACCTAGAGCTAAACATGGCCACTGTGGTGAAGAATAACAAGAAATTTTTCTATAAGTACATTAACTGTAAGAAGAGGTCTGGGGAGAATCTCCATCCTTTGTTGGATGCAGA
>NW_009720934.1:0-1582 GCF_000703405.1 Apaloderma vittatum
GACTGGGTTTTAGCTCAAACCCAGGACAGTTTCATATGCTTGTGAGTTATGTACTTTTAAGAGGGTTCGGCTGCTCAGTGAAACAACTTCTCTTTGACAGATTGCTCTGCTACTGTATTTGATTTCAATTTCCCACTGAATAGCGCCAAGTGAAATCTGTTATGCTTTAAATTGTAATATGAATTCTCCAGCACTGTCCTCATATCAATCATTCCAAGCCTTTTTTCAGCTAGATGCTTAAAAGCAAAATGAATACAGGGCTTATATTTTAATCAGTTACAGGCCAAACCTGGGGCAAGTACCCTTCTGCCCTTTGTAAGCACCAAGGAGGAATGGAGATTAAGAAATAAAAAAACTTCAGCATAGGGATCTAACTTTTTTGTGTTTCACCGAGGTACTCTCCTTGCCCCAGGTGAAATACCTTGTGAGGCATCTGACTGTGTTTACCTTATTGCAACTGAGATCATCATACCTTCAAAATAGAAAACTACTGTCCAGAGGAACTTGTAGATTGCAGCACTTTTTGTGTGTTTTCTTCAGATTTGTTTGTGAGTCATATTGGAGAAAGTTCAGATAATTTTTTTAATAGTAGAAAGCAGCAGGAAACCATCTCCATTTCAGAGAACCCAACCTGCTGAAAAGGCTTGTCTTCTCACAGCTCCAGGGATGCAGGAGTGATCAAACAGGGCATGGGTTGTTCGTGGCTGCTGCCTGGCTTTGTTCACACTGGGAAATGGATAGAAGCGTCCCTACAGATTTCCTTAGTGCGTGACGGGAACAAAACCCGAGGTAGACACATAAACCTGTAGTCATCAGCTGACACAATGACAAAGGGTCAGCCAAAAGTACAGAGCTAAGGGGATGATATTTTCCTACAATGGCTACAATGGCTGCAGCTCACCAGGATAATCCTGGGGAGGAACATCCCACAGCCCACAGGAACATTCTCTGGTTATTGTCTGACATTTTGTGACCCACCGTGTGTCCAGACTGGGCTTCCCTCCCTCTCCTGGGCTATGTAAGAAGTGCTACAGAGGGCTCTCTATATCATATTCGTGGATAACTGGCTTCCCCAATGTTATGGTTTAACTCCAGGTGTCAACTATGCTCCACACAGCTGCTTTCTCACTCCCTTCAGGAAATTAGAGCTGCATCACCTATAACGGTGACTTGGGAAGACAAACGCCTTCACTCTGATCGTCCCTGTCCTGGTTTGAGCTAAAAAACCCAATTCTGTGTAGTGATTTTTACTTTCCAGTTTAGTCTCTTCTAAAAGGCTGCACTTTCTGAAATTCGCAGAATGTTTTTGCAGACAGTGTTTGCTACTAGAAGGGACAACACCTGATGTTTACAGTCACTACCTGGGACTGGGACGCAGAAAGGCTGTTGCTTACACTTATTCCTACAGTGACCAAGGTCACTGCTGGCCCTTGCGTTGTACACTGGGGGTGCCAGGTGGTAAGAGGGGTCACAAGGAAGTAAAAGGTTGCACCTCTGAGGGGTAGTAGACAGGACAGGTGACTAACGAGAGTATTCCTTTCCATATATGTCATATTTCACAGAATCACAGAATCACAGAATC
>NW_009720935.1:0-6507 GCF_000703405.1 Apaloderma vittatum
ACATGGTTTAGTGATGTTGATAGGGCTGGGAAAAGGCTGGACTTGATCTTGAGGGTCTCTTCCAGCTGAAACTGTTCTACGGTTCTAGAGAATGAAGGCTAAAATTTAAAAATGTAGCAAGATTTTTTTCAAGTTCCACTATTTTCCTCTCTTTTTGAAAGTGAAATTCTTCACGGTCTTGCCATGTGCTCCTTTTCCTGTGACTTCCCTGCTCTCAGGGAAAAAAGCTGCGTGACCAGGTGTGCGGATGCCATTGATTAGACCGTGAACACCTCAATGAACTCCTGAAGAGCAGCACGTTGTTCCTCTGTCTCTCAGTTCATACAGGCTGTGCCAGCCTGGGAACTAGATTTTTCTATCAGTCTCTAAATTCAGGCGCTACACGTGCCAGGGCGAAGCCGCCTGCTTTCCTTGGTTCCTAAACTTTTGTAACTGTTACCTTTCATGGTGGACTTTACTCCTTTGTGCCCATTGCTCACCAGTATTTTTGCCAGAGATCATGTGTGGGGACCTTGCGCTTCTCTGAAAAAAATGTGGCAACGCGAGGCCGTATTCAAGCAGAAGTTTAGCTCACACACTGCAACAGTCTTACCTATAAATTGTAAGAAAAATAAAGGAACCTATCAGTGTTTCTGAAAATTGCAAATAATTCCAAAATTTTTATCAGTTCAGCACAGGAAAAACTTTCCCATGATTTTTTTTCTCTAGAACTGCACAGCAAAACCATTATGGGGTATTGTAAACACTGTCTCTTCAGTTAATATGGTTTTTGGGGAAATAATTACAGGGGAGAGCACAATTTATTTTGCGCTGGATTTCTTCACCCGTTTCACATTAGAAAAGGCATAAAAAAGGTGGTTGAAACGTCAATCTCCTTTATTCAGTTTCTCATTTCTTCAAGGCAGTAACTGGAAATGTCTCGTGTCAGTTCCAGGACCTTGCGAACCCGAAGACCTCATTGATGGGATCATCTTTGCGGCCAATTACCTGGGCTCCACGCAGCTGCTCTCGGAGCGCAACCCTTCCAAAAACATCAGAATGATGCAGGCCCAAGAGGCAGTGAGCCGTGTCAAGGTAGGGGCAGTTTTTCTGGTTTGTAGGATGCTCTGATCCTCTGACAGCTCATGTCTATAAACAGCACAGGACCTGCAGCTTCACACCTATTCTGAAGTGCTATGACTGTAAATATTATTAAGTTTCCAGTGCTCTTTAGGAGAATACATGCAGCATCTCTGAGGAACAAAATAGAAATTATTCCAAGGTCTATTCCAAATTGTTTGGGAGGTGTATGAAGAATTCAAAGGACAGGTTGCAAGCTGCAATTAGGAAAGATGACCATGGCAAAGGGTATTTGTTTAACTGTGCCTTTCCTCTTATGTCATTAATTCCTTTACATTTACAAAACTTGCTACGAATTGTGAAGATTACTTTCAATACACTGAATTATTAGGTTTTCTAGAACAAGAAGATTCATTACTAGTGTGTAGGGATTTGGTGTTATTTACAGTGAACAATGTAGCACAGACTGCTTCATACAGCTACGCAAAAAAATGCTCTTGGTTAATAATCCAAGAGGGTTTTGTTTTGTGATTTTTGTGGATTCGTTGTAAATACCTCATCTGAATAAACGCATGGTTGGAAAGAGGTAGGTTTATATGCTAATCGGAAAACCATGCGCTTAGTCAATGCAATATTCAGTTGGTAAAAATTGCATGTTTTTTGAAGGAAACACGTTCGGGAAAACCATTCGCTTACCAAGAGACTGTCACGATTGATGCCTGATTTGGCATTTAGAAACAAATGGAAGGCAAGAAAGGCCCAGTTCTTTAACCTTTGAATATCTCTTTAGCATGTTGTGATTTCTCCAGCAGTAGGTAACTGCCGATTGAAAGTAACTCCCTAAAAACTGTTTTGTGTATGAGTAGCAATCCTAATCTGTTAGGGGTACTTGACTACTTCTGATAGTCACGGAACAGAGCTTGAGTTATGTTCAACAATTACATGTAGTCGTATGATTAATACGGATAGGAAAGCTTGCATTTAATTTGGGCATGTACTGTCGTTTTAGACTGCTGTGTATTAGCAGGATAAATGTTATGAGCAGCCATTAACAGACAACACTCTTTGGTAACAATTTTTTGCAATCTATCGACAACAGGCTGAATGCCAATAAATCCAGTTATGCTTGAGAACTGGCTAAGTTATAAACAAATCTTTCTTTCTTGTGCTTCTTTCTCCCACTGCCCCCAATTTTTTAATTTTTAGCAGTCTGGATCCATAGTCAAAAGGTTTCCCTGACTTCCCACACTGTCTTTTTCTTTCTGTGTACATCTCTTTGCATTCTTTTTTTTATATGCTACTCCTCAGAGGATGCAAAAGGCGGCTAAAATCAAGAAAAAAGCGGTGTGTAAACTGTTTTTCTTGAATGCTAATGTGTACTTACATTTCTGTTGTTCTCCATGGAGTGTTGTGTCTTTCATTATGGGTCCTCATAAAGTTGTCATTTTGGTTTCTTCTTTGTTAAGTAGTAGAACGCTCGATGGAGTAAAATGAACTTTATTCATTGTTCATTTGCTGGAGTGCCTGTCTGCTGCTCTTCTTCTGTTGAATACCTGTAATTTTTTTAGTCCAGATATACAGCCAATGTTATCCGGGAGATTTTATTTTTTATTTAATGTAATGCTTGTTTTTATTTTGCTAACCAACTCAGTATGTTACATTTCCTGTGCCTGCGACTTACTGTGTATTTATTAACTAATTGTCAATCTTTAAAAACAAATAAAATAAATTTACCAGGTAGTAGCCGGAACAAGAGACATTTTACAGTTAAAAACTATACTTCAGTTAAGTAAGTAACGGTTGACAAAAATACCACTAAAATTAATCTTGCTCTATGTGATGGTCTTGCAAGTAACCTCTGCCACAGTATGTGCTTGCTTATTTTGCTCAATGAGACTTAATCGAACTGAAATTAAGCTGAATGAATGACAGGCACAGCTAAGCCTTTAAAACTGCAGAAAACAGCAGCAAACACATAATTCTTCCTCCCACTGTTTCATCCAAGAGCCGCATTTTCTAATGGGATATGGAACTGTTTCCTAGTGAGTAGTGCTCAGAAGTTGAAGGCTGATGGCTTTCTGTGATGAGAGGAGAGAAACAGCAGTTCAGCGCTCACTTCTGTATTTTCTAGAAAAAAAAAGAAATCTCAGCCCCCCTAAACAGCAGCACAGTACTGAGGAGCAGCCTCAGTAGCAGCTCTTGGTGAGCTCACTGCAGATGGCAGGGGCTGAGCAGCTGAGGGGACGGAATTCACTTTCTGAATTCTTCTACTTTCCTAGTTTTGGTGCCTCAAGTACTGGAGCTCATCGGTCAGACAGTGGGCAAAACCTGGGCAAACTCATCCTAGATATAAATACTCCATATAAATACTCATTCTAGATATAAACAGAAAATTTTAGTACTTGAGCTCTCAGTCCCATGTGCTCCAAAAATTCACTCTTACCCACAAAACCAGAGGATCCTTCACTCTTTCTGTGCAATAAATGCGTTCTTTGCATGTATTTTGAAAGCCCTTTGACTCGCTGTCTTTGTAGCGGTTTAATGGTGCAGTTGCTTCACATCACATCACGCTCGAAGCGATCAGGCAATTTCCTCGAAAGAGGAAATAAAATTTCCCCTTGTAACAAAGCATCTGTCTTTTAGACTGCAGAGGGAGATTCCCAGGCCTTGACTGAAGTGGATCTGTTCATCTCCACGCAGAGAATCAAAGTTTTAAATGCAGACACACAGGTAAGTTACAATTAAAACTCTTCAGGAATTAACGTTGCATTCGATTGTGCTCTTACACTAGGAGTGGGAAACATTAAGGTAGAGCAGTGCTATAACTGCTGTCGTTGTGTCGCTTGCCATTTGCCAATATAGTAATGCTGACACCAGTTTTACTTATTTGCTGTATTGGATAATGTGTGCACGTTGCTGAGCTCAGTAATTCGATTTAGGAGAAGGTTGGGAAGGCTTTCAGAACACACGTATGCTGTTTCCCTGCAACAGGTTCAGTACCCAGATTTACAGTGCAACAGGGAAGTAATTTGCTACTTTGACTAAGCTATTTGTATCTTGCCATATTTAACACCTAACCTCTGGTTTTCCCATAAATCACATCCTCTTTGCCTAAGATAAATGATTAATGACTCGTATTAAAAGAACCATCTGGAGACCACGGCAATGATCAGCCTCATCTTCTAGGAATACAGATAGATATATTCAGTAAGAGGCAGTCTCCAGAAGAAGTATTTTTTTTCAGAAGGCTTTTACAATTAAATACATGTAATTTATACGTGGATCCCAATATTTAGTGTAATAATCTCACGGGATTTCTTAAGACTGATCATACCTACGGAAAGTCTTTTAATTTTCATTGTTCTGAGAGGCTTTGAAAAGGAAAATGTTAGTGACAATGTTTTCCTTTAGTTTTCACTAAAAAACTCCACTGTACGCAGCTTACAGCAGTTGAAAAATGGTAAGACCTCAAGTTACATTAAAGAACAAACCTTTTAGAAAGGGCTTAGTTAAGCTAGAAATGGCTGAAGTAGAAAATTCATCTTGCAGCATTTGGGAAATGGTTGGAGTGACCTTACGCTGTCCTTCCAGTGATACTCTTCCAGAATTTAGGAAGGCAATATTTAATCTTTATTTTTTTAAATTTTTTTTTGGTAGTGGCAGAGCAGACCAAGGATTATAGATGAGTTTAACTGTCAGATATCAAAACAAACAAACCCTCTGCAGGCAGATTGTGAGTGGAGATGAGCAAGAGTCAGCACAGATTTCTCAAAAGTGAATGATGTCAAATCAGTCATTTTCTTTGGTGGCAGCGAATGTATTTGTCCAGCGCACATCACCTATCGACTTCAGTAAGGCTTAGATCTAGATTCTGTACGCTAAAAAATTACTGAGTGTGCTTACTTCTAATGTATTGCCAGATGGCAATATAAAGAGATGAAGAGCAGAGGGAGGCTCACGAGCATGTTCCTTTGGTGTAGTACTGTTCAGTATTTTCATAAACAGCTTGGAAGATGGAAAGACAAAAGGGTTATTCAACTTGCAATTTGGTATGTAAGATCAGAGTTTAGAAATAAGGCTAACTGAAGAAATGAGCTGAAACTATAGGAGGTATTTCAGCAAAGATAAATGTAGTGCTTTACATTTCGGATTTTGTTTTGTTTTCAAGTAGTATATAATTTGGTTTTCTAGCGATGCAAACCATGAGCTCGTCTTTCTTCCTGAAATTCCAGAGAGCGTTGCTATCTTTTAACGTAAGGGCAATGATAGTATCTCCAGGAAACGGCGCCTTTTTCTTTTAAAATACGCAGATGTCCGTAACCTGTCCCTAGAACTCCCAAGAGATGGAGCCAGCTGAGGAGCAGCATATCCCATCTAACGTGGGCCCCAGCACTTACAATCCGCCCCCTAAATTGTCCCGATTCTGCATTTCATCTGGGATAACCGATGCCACTGTTGGGTGGTCACCACTGTCAGCCTTCTTCCTCATCGTAAACGTGCATCCTTCAGAGAGGATATTATCAAGGCTAATTACTATTTTTGCATTAGCTAAAATTAGAATGCTAGTAATTATCGGTGTAAAGATGACTACAGACAGTTACTGATAAACGAACAGCTACAGTTCATAGCTGGAATACGTGGCAGTAAATAGAGAAGTTCTCTTTGTTGAGCAAGGACTAGTCTCAGCAGAAGTCACTTTTTCCCTTTAAATAGTTCAAGATCTCAGCTGAACACCAACGATTTTGAAGATAAAAAAGGAAAGGTCCTTTGAGGCAGATCATAGACACCTTATCAAAGTAACTGGTACCTTAGTCTCCTCATTCCCCTGAGATTTCTAGTGATACAAAATGCAGTGTGCCATGAGGAACAGTGTCTAGTATGAGCTGTTCAGCTGGATGGAAATAGCAGTATTGGAAGTTATTATAATTACAGGCTCTCTGGCATTTGCGCTAGGGTTTTTGTTTTCCTTTTTTTTTTTTTACTGTGGGTCTTCCAGAGAGCTGTAATACCCTTATTCCCATGGCTTTTTAGCATTGCTGTCGGCGTGCTTTTGCATTTTTTTGGCTTGGTAATACTTTTCAGTGCTAGTGAAGCTTCCTGGCTGGTGTAATTACCATAGGGCTATTTCAGCTGCTGTGGCAGCTGGCAGAGACAATCTGTTCTTTCATGGCTTTATCAATTATATAAAACCTATTTCTGCGGTGTGCCATCCATGTTTTACTCCATCTGTAGTGTTGTATACCTCACATGATGTAGCAGATGATTTAAAATGTGAACTTCTCCGTTAAAAAAATGACACGCAGCAGGGTAAAATGCTGAGTAGCCCCAGTCGGGTGTAGTGCCCCGCTGGACCAGAGGCAGCTCTGGTGATTCTGTCATCCTCAGCAACATCTAGGAATCACTGAATCACAGAATGCTCAGGGCTGGAAGGGACCTCTAGAGATCATC
>NW_009720936.1:0-30612 GCF_000703405.1 Apaloderma vittatum
CTCCTTCCCCAGCTCCCTGCGTGGAGTTTGCTCCTCTGCAGAAAAGCAAAGCGAGGTTGCCCCCTTCCTTCCGCAGGCGTGTGACACGCTCCAGCTGGCACCTGGCGTTGTCTTTTCCCGTTACAAACCCCTTCAGCACCGGGAACCGCTCACAGCCTGACCGTCCTCCTCTCGCACCTCTTAAGACACGACAGTTTCTGCACGCCGTTTGCTTTGTTATTCATAACGAGTCTCTATGCTACATGCACAAGTGTTTTTCCTTCCCTGGTCCCTACCAAGAAAGGGGTCTCTGCTGACCACTCGAGGGTGGAAAAGGCCGTATCCGCTCACCGAATGGCTAAAACAGCCGGAGATTTGCCTAGAGCCTTACTTGGATGTGATTACGGAGACACAAAGAGGACGGGGTTTTGCTGCTGCTTTTACTCATATCCAGGTCTCCATTAATCTCCTATTGGGTGCAGCTGTAGCGGTGTTACCTGGTTTTAGCAGCCTTTCCACTTGTTACCCACACTGCTGCTCTTGTGCCTCGCAGCTCCTCTCTTACCCAGACCTTTCTTACAGTTTTTTAGCACCATCATTTGAAAACCCACTCAAATAACTTTATTTCAATAGACAGTCCAACTTTCCCTAGCAGGAATTTCTCTGGACATTCAAGATAATTTTCTTCGCCCCAGAAACAGGAGCGTATTTAGCAGAGCCACGTAAGCGATGGATGTGTCCCAGAGGGGTTCAGGGAGCAGCCAGAGCAGGGCAGGAAGCCCCATCTGGCAGTGTGGTCCTTTCAAATTCTCCATTTTGAGGCTCACCTCAGAAGGTTAAAAGGATTCACCCAGCTTTGCACTGGGAGAAGCTGTGCTTGCCCCTGCCAGCTGCAGCTCTGCTCTCCTTCCCCCTCTGCTTACTGTAAATGAGACAATTTATAAAAGCGACTGCTTAAAAGCTAAGCGATTAGACACATGCTCCGGATTTTTAGGTGCAGAGCACTGATCATACTTCGGCACTACACCTTATTTCTTTTTTTTTAGAATAGGCTAACTCTTCACAAATTGCAGAAATGTATCCAAGTTCCGATTCCTTCCCAGTCCCCCGTAGTGAGATACTGACTCCCCAGATACACACATGCAGACGGTCAAATAGGTACCTCAAAATTACGTTGTCTCTTGTGAGCTCAGTGCACGTTGCCACTTGGGGACTCCTGCTGGATCGCCAAACCAAGGGGAACAGACGCAAGGCTGCTCAAGGAAGAGCCCCCTCTGACTGCAGCAATACAGGGCCATTTTGTCTGGGGAGCATGAAACCGTAACTCTTTCCAGTATTTACTTTTATTGGCACAATGGGCCAAATTCAGAATGAAATAAAAAAAACAGAGACAGACAGATTGAGTGGACGTTGCCTGCTGATGGAATGAGACTTAATACGTGCATTAGAAGGGCTGGAATTATCTGAAAGCACTGATCAGTGCAAATAAAAAAAGCATTCAAGTTATCCTCTGTTGAAATGAATAATGTCACTAGAAGCGTCCTGCTCCCCCACCTCCCTCTCAGAGCAATATCAGTCTGTAGCACTTAGAAACCATTTCACAAAGTCAAACATTTATTAGGAATGAGAACTATTACAAAAAAGATACCCATAGTCTAAATATATACATGAGGTTTAAACATAAGATTTTCATGTACCTTTAGCTATAAAAATACATTAGATTAACTGTATCCTAATTTATAAATATAGTTCTTTATTTAATTAAAAAAGTAGTATTTCATATGAAAGCCTTACTGTGCAATGAAAGAATATATACCCTCTAAGGGGTTATTTTAAAGTTAGTGTCTAGTGTTATATAACTTAGAAAATTCAGTGTGTAGAGTCAAACCCTGATTTATACAGTAAGAGATACACTGACTTTTTTAAAACTTTGTAAGGGGGAAGAAAAAGAGGTGAAATATATATATCATACATATAAAGCCAGAATACTAGGATTTTAAGAATTTCAGATTATTTCAGTTTCAACCACTGTTTATAAAAAATTAATAGAGCTACATCGTGATAACCAGCCTTTTACTGTTTGCCTTATCTCCCTACTGTCTGGCTGCAGCCCTGGAAAACGATCAAGTAGGCAAAAGTAAAATGTTTGTCTGAGAAGATGTTTGCACTCTAAGCATTTTAAAAAAATAAAAACTTATTTACAATGTTCCCATTTGGCCTTTCACGGGGAAGGGAGGACATTTTCTTCACTGGATGGAGAGATTTAGCTGTCTCACATACCCCCAGGAGCACGGGCACCTCAGTACGGGGAACTGTGGGAGGTATGTCACTGACGAAGTTAAGCAGTGTTGAAGTGCAATTTCAACGTTCACTCACTAATAAGGAAGTTTAGGCTCATGCAAACTTTATCCTTACTTGTCACCACCCACCTTCCTTCCTCCTCCAAATAAAGGTCCACTCATGCAACAGAACTTGTTACCGACAGGGTGTATCTCTGAGCAAAGGAAGGTATCGGTTAAATCCTTGCCTGCATCAGAGGACAGAGGTTTTGACCTGCCATCTGGAAAACTCTGAGGAGCAGACTTTACCGGTGCTCTGCGGAGATCCGTCGATAGGCCACAAGGAATCTCTAGCTGTTTGCTCTCAGAGGACAATCCCAGCGAGATGAGGTGAACTTCCTAAAAAGCTGACACCACTAACACCAGCTCCTGTGGACACGGAACTTCCCATATGTTTCCCGGTGGTTCTCCAATACGGAATCAGGAGGAGAAGGAGGGAAAGGAGTGAAGCCAAGAACTGAAGACAGCATGTGGCTTGTCATTAATCTCCTGTCTGTGAACGCAAAGAAGCTACTGCAGGAGATACTGTGGCATAAACCTGGTGTGACAGCCACTCCATGGATGCTATACATGTCGTGCAGGCTTACGGAACTGTAAGCAAGAAAAAATTCAAGGCAGTTTAGTCCTCAGTGAAGTAGCAGCTACTCTGTGCTTGCCACAAGATGACAGCACTCAGGAGGACAATTACTGCAAAGCTGCTGACACATTTAAGTCCAGCCATAGCTTATTCCATGGTAACTGGTTTGTACACCCACATCTTCAGCACTCAGGGTGTGCTTGGGAGCACCTGCCTTTTCATACTGTACTTCCAGAAAGTTATTTTAAGCTACATTCATACAGGATAAAGAAGCAGTGAGAAGAGCTTATAAGGTTTACTCTCGTAATAATAGCCCTGGCTCAAAAAATGAAGAGATGGTCACGCAGCCTGAAAGTTACAGAGGAAGAGAGAGCAGGGAGAGCTTCTTGCAGCTCTTCTGCTCCCTCCCCCAGATCAGAAGGACTGGCGTGGGATGTTTTCTGTGGGATATCTACCATGCTACATGCTTAGCATTTAACTCGGTGTCATTGCAGTAAATACAGTGCAAAATCCTCTTGCGAAAAGTGCTATAGTGAAGGTCTGAGAAACAATTGTGACTCATTTGGAGCCAGAAGGGTTAGCAAGTCAGTAACTTGCATTTGCAGCATGTGTAATGTGCGCACACCAAAACGTCAGGTTCCAAGGACACTTGGAAGTCTAGCTCTGTTGGGTGAAATACTGGCCCTGAAGGAGTCCTCTACGAAACTCTCACAAACCTCATTCAGGGATAGAATATCACCAATATGGAAAATGTCTGTATCTTTAGAGAGACCAAGATAGCTCTTTCAAAGAGAATTTCTTAACAGACCCTTCCAAGAAAGCTTGCACTTCCAAACTCCGGCTGCAATCTCCACGTAAACGCCGCCAACTTCAGTCAGGTTGTCTTAACCCCCACCCCTCAAGTCCATTTATGCCAAGTGAAACCCATGTGCTTCTGCAGGTGTTGTAACAGAAGGTACCAGAAGTCTCTCTGATGTGCCCTTGATGTCCGCGTACGTCAGGGTACGGTTTGAAAGCAGATGTCCGGCAAACACTGTGACTCACCAGCATTTTAGTCACAGGCAGCAGACCGATGTAGAGCCAGGGACTTGTACGGTACAAGTGTGTGCTGTGCTGTCAGTAGGGTCACTTAAATCAGTTTTCAAAGAGCCAGTTGACAGGATGGAGTCCAGTAGATTCAGTGTTTTTAGAGGAATAAAGTCAGGTGTTTCCATTTTCCTTCCTACCCCTCCCTTCCCCCTTGCTCTGAACACGTCCCCATGTGTCACATTCAGAGTGTCAGCGTTTTAGGCCTTCTGTCCTCATGAACTCTTCTGGGAGAGTTTAATGGTGACAGTTTTCACTTCGGTGTATTCTGCCAAAGCGTATTCACCGCTGCAAAACAAGAGAGAGGAGGGAAGGGGACATGGTAGCAGTTAATGTGTACTTCCCTAAGATAAGAGATTTCTACACAAGTGCTTTTTAGCCACCAATCGACAGACATCAGGCCATTATTATCAGATCTGAATCAACTGACACAAGCTCTCAGTCCGGCCCACAACTTGGAGTAATTGCTAAGTACGTGCATCTAAGTACACACAACTGCACCCTGCTGTAAAAGAAACATGGAATGCTTCTGGTCACAGTAACCCACCTTGTGACTGTCTGCCTAGGGAAAATCAAGTACTATTGTGAGAACCCACGGAAGAAACATCCACCTTAAATAATTATCAGTGCTTAGACAGTAATTAAAGTTACTTTTTCACTGAAACTAAGCTTCTATCTACAAGATACCATGTAATCAAGAGGGCACAGTTGCTCCGGAAACACATACCAATGACAGACCCCACCACTGCACTATGTCTTGGTTGGCTGGAAACTGGCTCTAGTCCCACGCCTTGCCCCAGGGATAAACCCCTGACAACTTTTAATTAGCTAGGCAAAGTTAAACCATAAGGTCTCAGCATATATATGTCCCATTTGAGGATTCATTCTTTCGCTGTGCTTAGCCAATGAGGCGTCTTCATGTCCCAGAGCAGCAGATGCACCAGAACAGCTACTGGAAACAGTTCCTGGAAATAAATCTGAATTATGGAACAAAAGGTGCATTAGATTCCTTCAAAGAGTCTTCTGAATGGTGTAATAAAATCTGCCTCTCACCTACACATGTAGAAAATTAAGATTTAAGTGAATTTCTCAGCTGTACCTCTAACTTACAAGGTGACCTTAGTATAAAAAATTTCTGGGTTAGTAACTAATTAGAGCTGTAATGTCTGGTAGCCATGCTGCAACAGGTCAGGCTAGGGAAGAGAGAGAGAGGGTCCGTCCGTAATTTAGTAGCCAGCTTGGCAGGTGGGAGGTGGAACAATTTTTGGAGGTCCTTCTTTGTTGTTCTATCTCCAGCATTACAAAGTCAGAGGTGGGAAAAGGTCAAACTAGGAGCAACGACACAGCAGTCAAGAGCGGTCCAGATAAAAGGGTGGACATGTAAAAGTGGAGGAGGTCTGGGATGGATATCAGCGTCCCCAGCCAAGGTACCGTACTTCTCCCTTGATCTAAAAATCTAACTAGTCGGGAAAAATGCTTGCAAGTGGAATTGCCTGAACTGGAGTTATTAGGAGCCTATAAAGCAGATGAAGGTAGTCCTTAAGGCACAGCTCGTGTTCTCACACTGTGCTTTACATCCGTGCTGTACCTGCTTAGCAACTCCCTGGGCAGCATACTGCAACCCTGATAGCTTAATAGCAAATCCAACGTTTTTTTCCACTGAGTTACAGTTGTTACTGCATTCACCTTCCACACATAAACAAAATTATCGAGCAAAACTTACAGTTCTCTGCCATTGCCTGACATTTTAAAGCCACCAAAAGGAGCCTGTGCATAGAGAGCGTTGTAACAGTTGATCCTACAGTAAAAACATCAATTGCAAAAAGACAATTCAATATCAAGGAAAAACAAGGTGATGACAACAACCGTACAAGAAAGGCCAAAATCTGTCCATTTTCTATTTATAAAGTCCATTCACTTGAGAAATCAGATTTTAGTAATAGAATCTTATTTTGCTACAGAAACATTTGAGTGGTACTCAGTCTGACCTACCTCTCACCTCAGTCTCTAATGGCTGAGACATTAAAAAATAGAATTCACGCTGTGTTCAGAGCCATGCTCAAAATAAATGGTCCAACCTATTCCCTAGTTTAATAAAGCACGTTTGGAAACGAGCATGTTTACTCGGAAGCCCATCTAAACACTTACAAGCAGGCTCCACCACCCACTTCCAGGTATAGAAAAAAAGTCTGACTGTGTTAGACAGTTGTGTCACAGCGAAACAAAAGTGCCAGCCCCATTTTTGTAGCTGCTAGGTAGAAAAAAGCTAACACAAGTACTTCCTCAGCATCTCAGTAAGATCAAATGACCGAAGAGAGACAGCTGTGGCTTGGTGCTGTACGTACAACACATCTTTCAAAGCCCAGCATCCCCTTTTCATGTAAATATGACTCAGAGGCAGATTCTTCTGGCACCAGCTCTTGAAATCAATCCTATGCATGCATCAGAATCAGACACGAGATCAAATTCTTATCCTGAGTGGGGAAAAAACCGAACAGGATTCCATCTTTAAAATTATTTTAATATAAAATGAGAATTTTTGTCAGCAAAAATAGCTACTTATCTTTCCGACAGTGTTGTGGTGCCATCTACTGTCCATATTGATTTGTGCAGCTAAGATCCCATCTGACGCTACCTAAAGATTATTAGAATTGCTTCTTTTCTGCTTGCAGGATTTTGAAGGCATCGTGTCTGGTGGAACTTAACACAACCTTACATTTTCAGAGTTTTCCAACCGAAGACCTACATCAACTGAACATCCAGTCCACTTCTTGCCAGACTGTCTGGTCCTCACCACCTTATTTTGACGAATGGATGTTGCTTCTGAGCAGAATATCAAAAATTAAGCAGACTACTAATACATCTTGCCTCCAGCACTTCTGATTCCAAATCATGCATCCCTTTGTCCTTCCAGGAAGTGAAATCCCAGCCCACACTCTGCTTACCAGACAGTTCCTGACTGCAAGGCAGAAGCTAGTGTTAACGCTCTGTCCAGATTCTTTGTGAACACCGCAGCCGTAAGTCCGTACTCGGTACTGTTGGCTCTTCTTATGACCTCTTCTATACTCTTGAACTTCATAATTGGCTGAACTGGCCCAAAAATCTGCACATATAACAGAATCACAGAATGTTCGGGGTTGGAAGGGACCTCAAAAGATCATCTAGTCCAGCCCCCCTGCCAGAGCAGGATCACCTACAGTAAATTGCACAGGAACGTGTCCAGGTGGGGTTTGAATGTCTCCAGAGATGGAGCCTCCACACCCTCCCTGGGCAGCCTGTTCCAGTGCTCTGTCAGTCTCAAAGTAGCCGTGGCGCCGGCACCCTCACAGGGAAAAAGTTTTTCCTTAGTGGAACCTCCTGTATTCCAGCTTGTACCCATTGCCCCTTGTCCTGTCATTGGATGTCGCTGAAAGAGCCTGGCTGTGTCCTCCTGACACCCTCCTTTGACGTATTTATAAACGTTTATGAGGTCACCCCTCAGCCTCCTCTTCTCCAAACTGAAGAGATCCAGTTCCTTCAGCCTTTCCTCATAAGGGAGATGTTCCGCTCCCTTCATCATCCCTGTGGCTGCGCTGGACTCTCTCCAGCAGTTCCCTGTCACTCTTGAGCTGAGGGGCCCAGAACTGGACACAATATTCCAGATATGGCCTCACCAGGGCAGAGCAGAGGGGCAGGAGGACCTCTCTCAACCTACCAGCTACTCCCTCTCTAATCAATTAGACATTAGCACAGAAAATCATGGCAATCCTGCTAATCATTGCTAATCACGGTAATTTTGAAGTAATCAGAATCAGATGCTTTGTTTGGACACTATATTTAAATGTTATATCCTAGCCTCCTCGAAGTCACTGATGGAGTCTTTTAAAAACTAATCATTACACTGTCTTCAAAGAAAGTCCAGCAATGTGCTATAGTAGTTAATATATGCAACAAATAATGAATCATCCATAACAATCAAAATAAGCAGAGTAAGATCTGGACAAGTTTCAAATGATTCATCCTTACGGCTACTCCTTTTGAACTCAGAAGCTGAGTATACTCAAGAAGTAATTAATATATTTCAAGGGTTGCAAGTTTTCTTCTTTTGTTTTAACTCAGCTTTTGTCACGGCATGCAGTTGATTTGCACACAGTGTGTTTACCACGTACGTGTTTGACCACAAACTTGGCCTCCCAGGTTGCCAACATAAAGGCAGCCAGCATAAACAACGCTTCCAAACTCCTGGCATGGAGGCTCTCATCAAGTCCAGTATCAAAAAGTGGGGCCCTTTTCTGGCCTGACTGGCCTTGCAGTACAAAAAGTCCCCTCCAAAGGTGAGATACAGCATCACTTGTGTCACCTTGACGGCCAGGTTAAGCAGTTTGCCTGACCTTCAGGCTCATGTGTTTCCAATATCTTAGTGTTTCTAAATATCTTTGTTTTGGGAGATCCACGTAGTTAACTGGAGCCTTGACCCTGGGCAAAGGAAGAAGGTGCATTTGCAACAAAACTGCAAATGAATGAAACTGGGTAAGATTCACGAATCGTGACTTGGGATTTGGAGTCAGTTCATTAAAAAAAAGGCCTGTCATGGGATTTTCAGCTCTTATTCCCTCTATTTTTAGAATGTAACTCATGCCCAGACTGACTGATATCTTTCCCAGGTTCCTCAGAGATTCTGTGGCAGATCTGAGACATCGAAACATTTCGCCAGGAGTGAGCAGTAAGCAGCCTCATAAAAAGCACTAGGCTAAACGATAAAATACAAGTGCCAGTCAGACTTTGGCAACTACTTCTTTTCCGTTGGGGAACATGATGAAAAGTAGATTAACTTCTTTTGCAAAGGAATATCACAGGACCTAATCACATGCAGCTTGGTCATTTTTCCTGCATATGAATAATGAAAGCCAGAGTATTAGATCTGCACTTTGCCGGCTTTGACCGTGTTTTCATATAGGAAAAAACCAGTCAGCCTCAGAGGATTTCACCATTAGAACGGAATCTGGGATTATTTCAGACGCTGAGGCTACTTGAGAAAAGTTCTCCAGTGGCAGTACAGCAGGACTGCTCCCTCTCACCAGCTTCAGGTCGTGGAGTTCTTGTCCTAACTTTCTGCAATAAAACAATTCCTTTTTTTTTACAAAGTACTGGAGCAAGAACACACATTATGTTGTCCTTTGTCTCTCTAAATCAGCATGTACTACAGCTGAGCAATTTCCAGTCCACTCAGTAGGAGGTGCGTAAGAGCACGCAGCAGCACAACCATCTGTCTGTGTAGAGGGGGAGAGCTTAACTCTCTGTCTTCAGAAAACCTTCAAACTTCAGGGCAAAGAATATGAAAAATTGCTCCAGCCTGCCACAGTTTCAGTTATTTGTATTCACTTATTTATATTTAAACTGAAGGAATCAAGCAGAAATCCTTCCATCGCCACTATTATTCAGAAACAGCATTTAGAGCAGCTGGATCTAGGTAAGGCATGGCTTGTATTTTGCATTATATTACATTATCCTGAAATGAGACCCAAAAGCTTTAGAGGGGAGTGTTAGCTACTATGTTTTTATCTGGCTTTGTTATTGTCCAGAGTACTCTCACAGGACTGCTTCCCCTTTTGGAAAACACAACAAAATGAGGGAAAGCAGCAAGGCGTTAGAAAGGGCTGGCAAACAGACACCTATTAATTGCAGAAAAATTGCTGCTAAAACATTTTGACAGCTTTTTGGCCCATTCTGCTCTCTTCCTGCTCCTCTCACACTTCTACACACACTCCAAATCGAAGGTCACTTTGCAGATACTTCGTTAGTAGAATGGATTTCAGCATTAGGACACTGAAATAGGTGGAATAAGTGAAACATCTATTTTCCTCTCTGATTTTCACCGCAAACCACAGCCATACCTCTTTTCTTTCCCATTTACAGCAGCAAATGCATATAAAAGTTCGGGTTGCTTATACTGTACCTCTTCTTTGGCGATGCGCATGTTGTCGGTGACCTCCGAAAACACAGTGGGTTTTATAAACAGGCCTCTGTCTTCAATGGCGAGACCTCCACACTCCAGCTTCGCCCCTTCTTTCTTCCCACTTTCTATCAGCTCCAGGATTTTATCAAACTGCTTTTGGTCAATCTGTCAGACACAAAAGGAAAAGAAAGAGGCAGCAGCACCTGTAGGATCACCCCTCCAGAGACTGGATCCCGGTGTGCAGCCCAGGAGCACATTTGCAGGGCACTGTCACACCAGAAAAGTTTCCATCTCGTTCTGTGCTGTAGCAGTCGGGCAATGAAAGACAGGACGTGGGCGTAGCCCTGAGCCACAGAAAACAGCAGGTGAAGTTAGATGCGGTAGGTTCACCTGATCTAATAGTTTGCTCTCCCCCCTTTCGCTTCCCCTGCGTCCAGGATATGCACGCCCACAGCTCACCGTGCTTCAGCTCTGGGACTTACCGACTTTCTCCACACACTGATTTAGCTGGGGAGCACCGTGAGAACAGCCTGAGATGATTTTTGCTGGCCTAGCAACCTCACTCAGCTCCGCAAGGGATCTGACCAGCAATGGAATCAGTGCAAGGGAGGGAGAAGCAGAGTATATAAACTATTAAATTAACTTTGCTGCTTCACCCAGAGCTATCTGTCCCCAGCTGGAGGAACACAACAAGCTCTGCCTCCACCTCTTTCCACACACAGGCGCTGTATGAATGGCCCCAAAGGTAAGCCCTGTTAGCGGGGTGACTCCTGAACAACTGCTGCACTGAAGCGGTACTTTTAAAATCAGAATCACCTTGCATGGATCTTAGAGATGAGTATCATCCAAGCATTTTTTGGATCTCTGGACTGGGAGCCATATTCTCACTTTTAGTTACCAACCTTGTCTAATTCCTCCCCACCCACACCTAAATATAATAAGTGATCTCAAACAGTCAGTACTGCCCGGTTGCCAGCCTTTAAACTAGGGGGTTCAGTAGAGGCGGGGAGCAGCCAGTCCTAACTAGGGGACACTGAAGTCACGCAGCTGTGCAGTCCTGCTTGAAGGAGACATCACGTAC
This sequence comes from Apaloderma vittatum, assembly GCF_000703405.1. Classification (NCBI taxonomy): domain Eukaryota; kingdom Metazoa; phylum Chordata; class Aves; order Trogoniformes; family Trogonidae; genus Apaloderma; species Apaloderma vittatum. The sequence continues at coordinate 10,998 of NW_009720936.1, forward strand.
TCCACGAGGAGAGTGGGTCACCTCGTGGGAAGAATGTGCAGAAGCCCACAGCACTTCTGAGCAGTACTGATCTTCCTTTTGAGCTCCACACGGAGCCGTGGGCTGCAGGTGCCATCGGGTTTCAAACGAAGAGATGTGGCTGTTCGCAGGGTGCATAATTAAGCAATTAAACACCTCATCGCAGCACACCGCAGACGGTAAAAGACTGAGGGAGACGTTTTAAAAAAAGCAAAACCAACAAAAGCCTCGACAAATTCACTGAAGCGATTAAGTAAGACCCCACCCACTGGTTCAAGGTGCCTTGGCAGCCTGGGAGGTTATTCTGAAAGCCAGGTATCACCAGATGCTTGTACCGCTTGAATATCCATCCCGAGGCATCTGGTTTTATTTCAGCAGGGCCAGTTGCCAGCTGGGACTGTTTACATAGAGTGTTCCACACTCGACTCCTCCAGGTTACAGACTATATCCTGTCCCTTGTTAATCCTGGCCACACGCAATCCAAGTTTTCATGCTTTTAGACAAATATCAAAGCTTCAGGAGGGTGTCCTTGGGGTACTTCTGGTACACGGTGAAAACAGAGAACAGCACATCTCCTGTCACACAGATGTGTGCACCACATGCACGGTGGACAGCGTGTACTAAATACTCACGTTCTCTCTCGTTTTAAGATGCTACCCAAAAAACCGCTTGATACGTACGACTGCACGAGGAGATGTGTGCCCTCGTGTAGGATGCAGAGTGTCGCACAGTAAGTTTGGCAGGTGTCATATGTATTGTCTATTTGCCTGGTTGCTTAGCTGCCAAATGTAAATAATTTGAAAATATCTGCAAGTGCTTTCCATCCTGGCATGTCTGTGATTCAGACCAATCCAGTTCATCCACTTCACATCACACAAAACAAAACAAGGATATTTATACAGCTGTAACTTGTTGCAAGGCAAACTATAGTTAGATGAAAAGACACTGGGGAAAGAAAACATTTGTAAAAATGACATGCAAGGGTGGAACTGTTTGTCATTGTAACTAGAGCTTACAAGGTTTGTTTAAATTCTGTCCCCTACTCCACTATTATTTATGGTTCCAGCATTGACTTCTATTAAAAACAAATGATCTGATAGAGCAAATTCTACTATTTGTCCAGTTAATTCAGAAGAGAAGGAGGCTTCTAAGGATCGCTGCAATGCTGAAAATTTGAGCACCCCTGAATCTTTGTCTCTTGCTTCATTTAAGCCAAGAGCACAAGGAGCAGTTTATCCTTTTCCAAACCTAGCATTCGTAATCCTAAAGAATAATCTCAGAACTGTGTCCAACAGACTGTTGGACACAGGCTCTTTCTACTTACATATTTTACTTTCATGCTTTAATCCTAAAGTACACAAATGTCTACAGTCTAAGGAAAATATTCACCATCGTAAAAATGAGACAATATGCTTTGGGCTGAATAACTAACTACTAGTTAGCAAATGCTGTGAGGCAGCCTTAACAGTTAATTTATTCCTGTAGACCAGGTCTTTTGGTCCCCAAATCCCAAGATTTGGGGTTTCACAATAATCCACCAGGACATCAGTCTCACCTAGAGCAGTTTGCTGTTCACAGTTGTATAACGCACTGATTAATCAGTTTGCCATCTGTGCAGATTTACTTTATTACTTCCTGTGATGCAGCTCACAGGAATCCAAAGTTTTAAAATGCCCTTGGGTCTGCGCTTGAGGTTGGCACTCAAACAGTCCTGAGCACCCCTCAGGTTTCTTGTGGTCTCCTCTGAAACCCAGCCAGCCAACACAGTCAGACACATGTGAGTTTTGGAGAAGTCCCCTCAGAAGCATGCCTCATTTCTGCTTAAACCTGACCTAATTTTGATCAGAGCAGTGCAGTTTATACCAGCATAACCCAATACCGCAGCTGACACACTCTCTTCCCCACGCCCATGCCACAGCATCCATGCCAACGCGCAGTAATCCACATCAGGGGACCGACCCGAGGGAAAACTTTCTTCCTCGCTTCCAAAAAGGCTGGATCAGACCTGAATCAGCCAGTTCCCCAGTTGGGTTCATAACTGCAGGGGAATACAGGAACAAACAGCTGCACACAGGACCACCTCTCCAGGACTAGTGTACATCGACTCTACGTTCTTGTGGAACAGTATTGTCTGTCCCCCCAGCGTGTCCAGCACCAGGTTTCTCAGCAGCTACTTAGAGCATCTTGCTCAACCATGGTGCGGTTTGGTTTCACAGAGCACTAGCTCCAAGTCTGGACCACAGAAACTCTCCTATTTTACACTTTCAGAACTGTAAGTCACAGGCCCTGTTGTCCAGCTACAAGCCCTCGGAGCTGATGTACCAAAAAGCTCAGGGGGTACAATCACTGTCAGTCTAAAGGCTGGCTCCAACTCTGTCCCACTGCTGGCTTCTAAGCCAGTGATCACCCCAGAAAGAAGCCAGCACAGCAGCATGTGGCCGTTTTTGTGTATGTTCACCCTTGACCCACACAGAAGGAGAAGGAAAACCTGGGTCTGAAGTCACTGAGGCCTGACAGGGAGACATGAAGGAGAAGATGAAGACAGATCATTTTTCCTGGTGATAATTCCCTTATCCATCAGTTCAAGATAAAAAAACCCATCCGACTCTCAGCAGAGCAGGTTCCTTCAGGAACAGAGGGGAAAAAAAAATTATCTGGAAGCTTCACATTTGAACAGTAACTTGTGGGCAGGTGTGAATTTTTGCTGCTTTTGGAGGTATTTTAAGCCCTTGTGACGCTGCATCTTTTCTCTCTTCTGCTTGAATTTCCGTGTGTTGCATCTTGCAGGATAGGCTCTGGAGGGTGAGCAACTGTAGCTGCAGAGGAAGGGGTTGTTCCATGGCACTGGCAGCCACACAGAAGCTTCAGGATTAACAGTTTCCTCCCACTCTCGCAACACTTTCCCATCTTGGGCCTGACAGTTGCATGCACAGAAGTTGAGGTGTGTGTGAGGGTGCACTATCTCTCCTAGCTACAAGTGTAGCAGGTAAGAGAGAATGGGGAAAAAGGACAGATGGGCCATATTTAAAATCTGACCAGATGCTGCCATCTCAATTTACTGTTATCCTTAATTAAAGCTCTGTATGCCAAGAGCCTCCCTTGAGCCACAGCAGTGATACCAGAGGAAGGTGCTCTGACATAGCGCTGGCAGCCTGGCAAGAGGCCGGGGCACGGATGAACTGAAATAAGCAGCCCAGTTGTACATATTCTGTTCTCTGTAGTGTGTTTCATCCTTTAAAATCTCACAACTACTCCCTGTGATTTCAGGGGCTGTTCTCATGAAACCGGTGGTCTTTGTCAGATATGGTTCTGATGGGACTAACTACAAATGCAGCTCACTTACTTCTACTGCTGGATAAGGTTTAGGATGATGTTGTATTAAAAAAACCAAACCAACAAAACGAAAACCCAAACAACAAACTGAAAAGCCAACAGCCCTTAACAGAAGGTAAGAGCAGACCTTGAAATGGTTTGAGAGTCAGCTCATCTCTGCTGAAGCAAGTTCCAGCGTGGGATTATTTTCCTAAGACTGCTGAGTGGTTTGAAATCTCTTTCTAGGCATGTCACAGGGATAGATTTCACCCCAGCATGAATGGGGATGTGCATCACCTTATTGCCAATGCATGAGGACATGCAGTGAGGTTTTGCCCTGCATGAATCACGTGTACATGGGCCTAGATCCAGATGAGGGGAGGCAGATGTCGTCACCACCATCCCTTCTCTGGGGGATCTTCTATGGCATCAAGGAAGAAAACCTCACGGTGCAGTACTGAGAACAGGAGGCCTAGTCCATAGAGTTCTGGGATTCCCCCTTTATTTCTGGTAGCAAACAGTGGCCCTGTTTGCTACCAAAGAAGATCTGCTACCCCAGAAGATCTGACCCGAGGATCATCATCCTCCGTAGTTTTCCACCACAGCTCAGATTGCTTCGGAAGACAAAAGCAAGAGGAAGGCTCTGGAAGCATTGACGAGGCTGGTCATGACAGCAGCTTGGCATGGTTTTTCCTCCTAATTCAGCTGAAACTTCTCCAAAGGATCAGAAAGGGAGCAGAGGAAGAGAGGGAAAGTGGGGACTCTGGAGTCCCTGGGCTCTAACTACTTGTCATCGCCAACACAGCCAAGCAGCTGAACGGCCATTTCCACAGCTGCACTCTTCTGCGCGCTGCTATTGCTCGCTGCAACATGCTTTGTATTACTGCACCAAGGAGACAGCCCCTTTCATAAAGCTGGATAAGAAGTGAATTAAATACATTTGTGTTTAAAAAAATTACAACATAACATTTCAACAGTTGTGATTAATTGATATTTAAAATAGAGACAAAAATAAAGCCATGATACATTACTCACCCTTCAGCATTTCTGCTGGGACCATATTCATAAGGATAATATTTACACAAGGAAAATTAAACGAAAACACAACCAAAAACCAAACAACAACTGTTCTCAGGCACACAGTTACCTGGGGCCCTTGCTCAGTTCTGGCATCAAAGGGGTCTCCAACCAGTCGCTTCTTGGCGTACTCCACGCTGCGCTTGACGAACTCCGGATATATCTGCTCCTCCACAAACACTCGCGAGGCAGCCGTGCAGCACTGCCCTTGATTGAAGAACACGCCTTGATGGGCACATTCCACCGCCAAGTCCACTGCAACGAGGCCCAGGAGGGAAAAGTGTTACCACATGCACAGTTTCAGCCTTCCAGTGTTTCCAGACTTGTTTTTGTCTTTCTCTTTTGAAAGCCTTCTTAAAAAATGCTGACAATGGTCCACACCCATTGAAGGCACTCACAAGGCCTCATGCTGCCCCCAAACCAGATCTGTTATTATATCCAACCCCCTCCCTGTTTTTTGTCTCAAGGTCTAGTGGGCCATAGCTCCTGATACTTTCTTCCACGGGGATTCCCTGAGGGCAGGCACCAGTTTTCCTTGCTGCGGGAATTGGGATGTGGATTCCTAGATACTGTGCGATGGTTCCTGAAGAGTCGTTTCAGTAGTTTAGAAAGCAACGTGTCCTTCTGTTTTACAGCCAGCTCAGCCCGGGTCCTCCCAGTGCTCAGATGGCACAAACACCTCTGGCTTTGAACCTCTGCTGTACTGTGCAGGGGAGTGGAGAGAGTTTTCCCCAAGTCAAACAGGATTTTCCAACCACTTTGGGGGTCATCGGTTACACATATCCCCTAGTGCTACTCACTAAGACAACAAAGTTGCACCAGAACACGTGAAAGGAGTCCTGCAGACCCCCAGGAGAAAGGTGGATTAGATCAGGTCCTACGAAGCTCTCCTGTCAGGAAAAAAAGGGGCTGCGTTTTAGAAAACTCATTTCCCCACTGCTTGGCTCCAGCTCTGCAGTACTGCCAACCAAAAAGAAAGCACCACAGCAGCAGAAAAGCACAAATGCAAGATTTATCTGTAACTGCAGCCATCCCCAGGGAAAGCAACTGTACAACAGTCTGCTCATTTGCCATGGGAATGGTCCCTGTGCTGGGGAAGAGCTCCAGTGAAGCAGAACTGCATCCAGCTCTTGGACAGAGGCTTTCTCCAGCCTTTGGGGTGGATACAGTGGCAAACACCAGCCCTGCTAGCTGCCCGGGGATGGCAGAGACACACAGAAAGCACCACACTCATAGGCTTTTACAGCAAATAAACACAGCAGCCGGTACTTACAGTCCGCATCTGCGCACACAATGCAGGGGTTTTTCCCTCCGAGCTCTAATGTCACTCTTTTGAGGTTGCTTTTAGAAGCAGCTTCCTTGATCAGTTTTCCGACCTGTAGCATTGAGACACAAAGAGGACAGGAGCTCTTGCTGCTGCGATGGGTTGGGTCAAAACCAGCCCCAGCGTTACTGTTTGGTTTGGGCAGATCTGAAAGGGCAGGCTACGTGGGAGAGCTACGGGAACTGTATCCTGAAGTCATCTGCTGCGCAGAACGGCAGAACAAGGCATTTCCCACCCGCTGCAAGCTCGTGAGCAACACTGGCAATCAATGGGGCTCCAAGGTTTGAGTTTTGCTCTTAAACATTGGAAAATTCGACCTCTTAGAGTAGATCTTGCAAGGCAATGATAAGAACTCACTGTTCCTATCTGTTGCCACTCCCATACCAGAAAGCCACGTAGACATTTTTGACATTTAGGAGAAAATGACTACTTTCTGACAGTTTAGGCTGAGCTGCTTCACATCCAGGAGTAGCTGGCACATGTTGCTTCCAAGGCAATACTCAAGGATGTCAAGAGATGAACTACAGCTAGCTCTGCCGTGGCACTTTCTACGCGGGAATCGAATGTGACCATCTGGTGGAATTTATCTGGCCACCCTCTCCTGAAGGGAAGGATTTATTCTGCTTCCAGAATTTAATCTAAGTAATGTCAAACTGAGTTTTGGTTTCCCTCTCAGAAAAATGGTTTCACATCAAATGTTTTCCCAAATTCTGACTGAATGTACTATTTCTTTTTTATACTGGTAACATCAAGACAGCTTTTAAAAAAAAAAAAAGAAAGAGAAAAGAGCATAATTAAAGCATCAGAATCATTCAGTATGAGTTAAAACTATTTGGGAGCTTCAATTGTTAAGCCAGGTTACTTTTTAAGGTGTGACCTTTTATTTGAATTTCCTCATTTTGTGGTACTCTACCTTTGCGCATGACAACCTTAACTTCCATTTCTGCCTAGAAATACTGTTGCCCTGGAGTGGAGCTGTGAGCAAGGAAGACACTGGGTTGTTGGCTGGCAGTTACAGGTCTGCATTCCTCACGGTTTGCCTTTGTAACTCCAGCAAGACTCCTGAGCCTAGCAGTACTAGTTGACTGTACTGACTAGTACTGAGCGACTCCGTCTCTAGTCATTCAGCTGCCTAGTCCTAGAGGCAGCAGAAATAAGTGAGGCATCATGCTGGATACACGAAGCTTCATAAAGGCATTGCTATAAGCTAGCTGGCCAACGAGGAGTAAGTTAATAAACTAAGGGAAAAGAAAAAAAATAGATGGGAAAATTCTCATGTAGTTTAAGATCTGCATTTCCAGGCTGGCGCTGAGCCCAAGCCAGGGCTTAAAAACTAAGTCAAAATGTATTTTGAATTAGCTTCATTTCCTGGCTCAGAAACAGTAGCATTATGCAGCAAATACTGCAGAGATGCAGCTGAACTCACAGATGGGTGGAGGGGGAAGAAAACACTTCTAAATTACACATGCATTAGCAAAGAATCTGTCTCCCTCAGTGTTTCCTGCACACCCATGGATTAGGAGGACAAGCAGAGTGTCTATAGCAGGTTTCTGCCTACAAGCTCCAGCAGCTGAGATCTTCCTTCAGCCCTTAATCCACTGGACACTCCTTTTTCATTAAAAACCCAAACAGATCCATGTGGGCTGGACAAGTCTACAAGCTTTATTGTTTTCCCACAGCCAGCACCTAATCTGGGCTTAAAAATTTCTGATCTAGGATTTGGAGAGAAGCATGTAAGTGGGTAAACTACTAGATTAGCCGAGCTATCAAGAGAGTAAAAGCTCATTGTGAACTTTTACTTTATTGCATTTGTGTTTGTTCCCGTGATCCCTGTACAGAAATGGAGGCTTAACACACCTTCTCCTCTGGGATAAGCAAAGCAGTTAGCACCTACAGAAAGCCACTAGATGGTACTGTTGTTAAATTCAGCAGCTTTTGAGTGTTCCGCGAGTTACCTTTACCGACAAGGAATACCATTCCAGGTAATTTGTCATCATTATGCAATTAGATTACAGTCCACGATTATGAGGACAGGTATAAGAAGGGATGAATTAGGCAAATGCTCAGCAAGAATAATGTTACTCAAAGCAATAACTGTGGACAGACTCTATTTGCCTCAGCTGCACCCATCGGTGTCGGCATTTCCACTCTTTGGATGCTGCCTTTCTTCGGGGGTTCGTGTATATTGCAAGAAAAATCCGGAGCAGCGAGTGAACAAACATTCACATTTCTAAGCAAGCTTTTGTTTGAGGACTTGCAGCAGTGATTACTGGCAACAAACGTGTTTGCCTGCCGCAGCTGTGCTCCGTTCTGTGGACTCGGCCAAGCCATGGGCTCCTTTCCCTGAAGAGGACAGCTGTAGATGTCTGAGAGGTCTCGCTTCCACCCCTCTCATAAGCAAGGCAGCTACTAACAGGGGGAAAAAAGAAACGGATAGAAGGTGTTTTACTGTGCAGGTCTCAAAAGAAGCTCAAACGTTAATCTCATCCGCGTCAGCAGAGGAAGCCTTGGGCACTAGGCCATGTTTGTATTTAAGTCCTAGCTCCTCAGAGGTAACTAAAGCCAAGGAAGAATTGTTCACGGCTCTGACTGACATGTTTTCCAGTTGCACATGCTTGCAGAGCAGGACTGGCAGGCAAACGTGCCCAGAAGCCCCATTGGGTCAATGACACGATGTTAAGTCACTGCCAGCTTCTCCTGTAGACTCTTACCTTAAGTCAGAGCATCTATTACTTACAGTTCTTACACAAACGTGGCAGTTTGGTAAAACTCAGCTGACAGAGATGTGGGATTATCACAAGCATGAGGACCTGAATTAGACATATCCCAAACATTTTAGAGAAATCCTGTCACACAGAATGTGATGGAAAACAGTGTTGGCTGTAGAGAAGTCCAGCCTCACGTGGATGACAGTTTTAGAGGAGAATCCAAAGAGAAACAGCAGTGGGGTTTTTTATGAGAAACCCATCACCTACCTTTGTTGATCCAGTAAAAGCAATTTTGTCAATGCTGTGATGGGTAGAAATAGCAGCTCCAGCTGTGGGGCCGTAGCCTGGCACAATGTTCACCACACCTGGAGGGAAACCCACCTAAGACAGAGGTTAAACACAGCTTTGTAGAGAGAGAGATTTTGAGCAGTCAGGAGCTGATTTGCACTCCTGAGAGCGCAGTTTAGATTTCAGGAAGCTTGAGTTAGTTGCACTATAGTCCTTGTCCAATTAAGAGTTGCAAGCTGCAGATAAGGAACCCGTACTGCATCACTGTTTTCCAGACTTTCCAGTAACATGGCTGTGTGCTACCAGCTGGAGTGGACGTGGGTGAAAGTAATAGCCATGCTTAGGAAACATTAAGTTTCAGTAAGACTTCTTGGAGGAATCTCAGTTTCAAGTCAAAAGAGAGTGAGTCTTTTGGCCAGACTTGGCCCCCAGCTACTGCCGTGCAGCTGGAGCCAAGGGGTAACTGAAAGAAAGTTTGTTTTGAACAAAGGTTGACATTTGTGGTTCTTCAGGGGCCAGGGGGATTAAGAAGTCAGTAAAACTTCACTAGATGATGGGGCTAATAAAACAGGAATACAACAGCAGATGGTAACAGCCTTGTGCCAGTTTCCACCACATTTACAACCTAGATTAGCCAACTAGTAATTCTGCCAAAAGAGACAAATGGCAAAACTTCAGGTGAAATTCTAGCGTGTGGAGAAGTGTGGGACTTACTGGTCTCTTTTTACTTCCCGAAACAAGAGTTTTAAGGATTATGGTCTTCTAGGTTAGCCCTGCCCTACTACTGATTGCACAAGGTTGTTTTTCCTGCAGCTGCTAACAATGGAATTGCAGGATATTAAATGTTCATTTCTTGTGGCTTTTTAACATAAAATCTCAATAAATGCAGTTGCTGCTTTCTAATACAGAAAAAAGGGAAGTAATTGCTCATAGCAGGGGGGTAGGAACTACAAGATCTTTCAGGTCCCTTCCAACTCAGACAATTCTATGATTCTATGTAGTATCTTGCAAAAAAATGATCTTCATAAGATTTTTTTTTCAGATTTTTTCATAAATTGCAAGGGCAGTCTGACTCCTTCTATGGATGTGACAATGATAAAAGGAGTTTCACAGAGGCTTGCATCTTGGCTAATGAGTTTTTAAGAAAATACTGCACATCAAACTGTGCAAGTGATGGTGTTTGGACTAGGCAGTAAAGCCACAAGGAAGCAAAAGATTGGTTCAGATCACTTTGAACCGATTTTTTCCCCCTGTTTTTCAGCAAAAATAAAAACCAAAATACTTTGGTTGCCCCCAAATTATTTTATTGAACCTAACATGTAGTTTTGCTTGCGTATTAACATCTTCTGCATCCTTTTAAAGATTTAAAAAAATAAAAAAGTTTAACTTACTCTTCTGAAAAACAGCAAATAATTTAGTTAATTTTGCGTGGAGAAGGGAGCATTTTCAAATAAAATTATTCTGCTCTAATTATGCTTCTGCCTTGAAGGACAACTGTGAGAAACTGTGAGGCAGCTTAGAATTTCAGCTCAAAATTGTTTTTAGGGGGGAAAAGCTATCCCTGTGTTTGGGGAGCTGTATGTCAGAGGGAAAAATAAGCAGTGTCATGGCTGGGCTAACTAGAAGTCATGAAAACTGCACCCTGTGCTCTCTCATCTTGTGTAAACTTATAAAGGCAATTAACTGCAGCAGATACTTAACTGGCAATATTTTTGCACTGCCTTTCCTGACAGAACAGCCCTAAGTGGCAGTTATTGACGCATCCTTCTATTTTCTCACAGGCTGAGCCAAGAACAGACAAAATCATCATTATCACTAGACTGAGCCCAACAAACAGACTTTGCCAGCTGAGAGGCAAAAGCGTATCTACGACCCTTTTAGCTTTCCTCACAATTAGCCCCATACGTAGATATGGGAAGCCGATGTACTGACCAGTCCTGTGCACCTCCCACCACCCTTGTATGGTTAATAGATGGGAGGGCACCTGACAAGCCCTAAATCAACATTTTGAAATCTCAACCTACGATCTTCCCTCTATGTCAATACCGAGTTGGCTTTACAGGCCAGACATAGCTAAATTGTTCTACAAACCGCAGAAATTCCCAAGAATTGTTTCCCATGGCACTCTGTCTTGGTTGAATTACCCTACTTAAAAATGGTACGAGCACAACACTGATGTTTAATCACACTTTTTCCCCCCCCCCATTGTTTAATAAAACTGAGCTGTAGTCTTTCCCTCATTTGGGAGAGGGGAAGACAAGGCAGAGAAATAAAAGCACCATTTCTTCTCTCTGCAGCTTCCTGAGGAAGGAGAAAAACCTACAGGTTTTGTGGTCTTTGCTACCTCCCAAAGAGCCACTGCCAGTCATGAAAGCCTTTGTATAGAAAAGACTGAAGACAAAGGTTGTTCTCATTTTCCTCTGTGAGGCTTTAATGTCTTTAAAACCTGAAAACCTATGCAGCCAATTCAAAATACACTCTTGCTTACCACCTTAAAAGAACGGTGCCTAGATGGGATGTTCAGGTTTCCTTACCTCCTTGATCAGCGAGCCAATGTAGAGCGATGTGAGAGGAGTTTGTTCAGCTGGCTTGATAACCAAAGTGTTTCCACAGCACAGCGCTGGTGCCATCTTCCAAACCAGCATCAGCAACGGGAAGTTCCACTGCAAGAACACGAGGCTGGTCAGATCAGGCCAGCACGGTCACCTACTCACTTCCCCACCTTCACACAGCTCAGGGAGGAAGAAGCAACTGGGAGGCCAGAAGAGAAGCAGCTGCTTACAACGCTGTGTTTGCTTGGACTGCGGTGTATAACTGCCTTGATTTCCCCCTCGAGACCCCAAATATCACTGGCAGTCTTCGAGCTAATCCTACATGTTGGACAAACCTCTGTGTGCTGTGACCTCAGTCTTTACAGGCATTTGGTCACACTTTGCATAGGATTTTGGCTGTTCACAGAAACTGTGTTGGAGGCAGTGTCCAGATGCGTCACTTTTTGTACAGTGTTCTTATGTGGAGGAATTACAGGATGAAACTGCTCATTGAAAAAAAAACCCTAATTTTTCTGTGCTAGGTGTTGGCTGAGTAGTTAGGAGTTATGCAATACCATTTAATTCCAGGTTTATAACGAGGAAACTGCAGTGGGTTGTTCAGCCACAGAAATCCAGGGGAGGTCTTTATACTGCCTTCAAATTGTAAATTGCTCCTTTCCCAATTAGTTTTCTTATTTGGAATTAGGAACCAGTCCACATCAGTTTCCTCTGTGCTAATCTCTTTCATGGTCATGTGTATTTGTAGATCTTGGAACCTAAGCAAAAAGTGGAAAATCTAGCTCACGCTGAATCTCAGAAAAGTCGTTTGGCAGCAGAAAGGATTTCTTCATTAAAAATAATTAATGCTGCTTTCGGGATGATGGAAGAAAGCCAGCAGTATGGGGACTTCTTGTCAAGGCTCAAGCCAAGGGCCTTCAGCTATCAGCAAAGAAGCCAAATATGTTAGGAATCCACAAATTCACACTTACAATTAAATTAGCAGTGTAGCTTTTAAGAGATGAGTTCTGTCCTAACCCAACAGCCCTGAGACAAAGAAGAATTTAGTCTAATGGTCTATTCTTCAACCTGCCTCTTGCTCTTTCCCAGACCTGTTTTGTTTCAGTGATCTTCTCCACGGGCCACATCCCATGATTTGCCCATTTATCTCTTTCTCCTAAGCCTTCTTGAAGGCCTGATTTTGCAGTTCAAGCCATCCACACCTACACTACTTTTTGACACTTTCAGAGCATGACATAACTCCATCAGGACCTTTCCATTGCAGAACAGCTGATGAAAGTAACAGTAAAGGACTTCAGGGCTGTCTCACAACACCACCTTGGGATAAAGCTCAGTCATACGCTGTACTTTCTAAGAACTTCCCTTGACAAGGACATTGGTTTGAATACAGTTAAGCCACAGGAAAAAGGGAGGATTGTTAATTGGTTTAGGAAGATCTATGCAGAATAGAGACAGAATTCTTTTAAACAGAATAGAAATATAGAAACCCATAGACTGCTGGTGTTAAAAGATCAAACTGGAAAAAAATATTTAAGAGGATTTGGTCTTAAGTGAACTGAAGACAGATATGGTTTTGTTGACCTCTGTCATCCTTTTGTGTAAAACCTATATTGAACCTGAGTCAAATCTGGTTCTATACTTTCTCCTGTATTTATTGCTGGGGTAGGGTCAATCTAAAATACCCGAAGTCCCACAATGTTCCCTTGTAGCAGGAATCCCTCCAAAGCTTCCTACATGTAGGCTTTTGAAGGTACAGTTTCCAAAAGCATTGCTGCGTGCCAAAGGTGGCTGAAGTGTGACCAGGAGATACCTTCTAATTGCAGATGAACGAGAGAAATCTGATGTTTTGATCTTAAGTCACAAATTCTAGTTGCTCACAAGCTGTCACATGGCTTGTTCAGACTGACAAGCTGTGCTGAAGTCATGAGGCCAGACATCTGATAACTAGTACTGACCATCTCCACTTTGCCTCGTCCTGACTTCCCTAAATAGACCGAACTACCTTATCGCCAGAGATATAAGCTGAGTCCTGCTGACGGAAAACGCACCATTTCTCCGGATGTCTCTGGGAACTGGACCGGACGTGGTATTTCCAGAGTTCAGCAAATCCGATACCCCGCATGCATTTCTTTCAGTCTCTCTTATAACCTTATCTCAAAGGTCAAAACCTGCCATGAACTCTTACTGATCCAAGTATCCTAACAGAGAATCCCGGGGGCACCACCATTTGCCTCGTGGCCTGTAGGACACTCCGTTCAAAGCATTTTACAAACAGACAGGAACAGACTAGGTCTCCAATGGGGCTGTTAAGTCTTCCTGGTTGTCTGTTTCAACAGAGCAAGCAACACACACTAAAATTGGAGGCATTTCAAGAACTAGCCACACTGGCCCCCTCCCCAGCAGAGAACGAGACCTCAAGGAAAAGAAAACTCTGTTCAGTGAGACTGAATCACAGAAAGCTCAGAGAACAGCCTTATTAAGAATGGATGTGATTTAAAACGCCAAATTATGCATCAGCACTAGGCAGCAAGAAGCTAGCACGCGTCATGACAAGACGGTTGTCCCAGCAGCGCAAGAGTCAGAGCTCCGACTCGTCTCTGGTGACTGGTGTCAGCCTCTGGGAGGAATAGAGCATCTGATTAGGAGACCCACCCTTCCATCACAGAGGACTTCATGCTGCCAAGAGCAATTGGCATGGGGGTCAACCAAAAAACTACATCAGGCAACCGCGAGGGGAGTTCCCTGCAGAACAGCTGTACTTAACAAGGAAGCAAACGGCTGCAGCACAAGATGGGGAGTGCACGTGCACTTTTTCCAGTTCTAAGGGAGATGTGGGGCACCGCCGCTGCTACTTACTGGAGTTATAGCTCCGCAGACGCCCATCGGTTCGTGCCTGGTGAAACAGACAAAATTTTCATCTGCAAGACAAAAGAATAAAAGACAACAGAGTTAAAGTCCTTGCTTCTATGGGAAGAGTGTAAGGTGACTGCACACTAACGGGCTGGGGACAGAACTGAAACCATATTAGACAAAGAACCCTCTATCTTTTCATCTTAACTCATGCCTCCGGGACACTCCAGGCAGATGAAGATCTATTTGAGAACAGGTCTTGCGGTCTTAGCTCAAAAGCCAAACTCACAGTCACAGCAGAGCCCTTTAAACCCAGGGGTTCAATTCCTTCTGCAAGCTCCCTGTGTTGAGGCTAAGAGGAGGATAACTCCCTGCCCCATAGAAGAGCAAGTACAAATTGCATTCAGACTGCATCTCACTGAAAGAAGCAAAGTACTTGTCCCCCTGAGAGTTTTCAAACATGTTTTGTACAGGAATCACATCCAGTGTAGCAGGTATTGCGTTTCTGGTAAGAAATCCCAAAAAGATGAAACTCTGGGAGTATAGTAATAACATTAATCTTAAAATATTGCAATTAGTCTTTCAAAGAGAAAGCCGGAAGCACATTTTCCTTACAAATTCATTCTTGCTGAAAACCTAGTTTCATTGGGAAGATGTGACAGAAATTATGACCATTTCTAATCACAGCTTTTGGAAACGATCTCACATAAGGACAAATGAGCAGTGTCCAGGCAGGTAAAGTTTCATGTTAACCTGAATGAGGATGACTGATCTCAGTTAACATGATTGACATCGCTCTCTTTGCTGCCTGCACAGACTGAGCTGGTTCAGCCCTTCAGAGCCCTTCCTCTGGTGAGGAAGTTTTGTCTGCAGTGCCTGTCCTTCCTACAGTCTCAGGGATCACCCATAGGCAGGGACAAAATAGGCTGATTTTGAAAATAGATTGTATAGCTCATCATGCCACAGGGACATCCATTGTCTTAATTTGTTCTCCCCCAAACCATACTTGAACTTACATAGCTTATACAGCTGGGCCAAGGTGTTCTCTCTGTCCCTGCCACAACTGTTCTGGCTCTGCAGCCTAGGAAAACTTTTGAAAAATCTCTTTCAAGTGTCAGAAAACTCCAAGAGCTCAGTGTTTTGGCTCCTGAAAAGGGTCAACATTGCAGACCTTCTCTTTCATAAAAAGTTAAGAAAAAGCACTACATGATCTCTCTAAACATCTGTGAGCCAACACTGTTAGGGATGTGGGAATGTCAGTGAGGTGGGAGACACTGCTGGGTTCCACATCAACTCTCTGTCACATCCCTGTGGCATCTAGGACAGCAGAAGCTTTGCTGCTTTCAAACAATCGTCCCTAGAAACCTCTGTCCCTACACTCTCTGGCATCTAAATTCATTTCAGGGATACCTAATGAGAAAACTCCCCTATAACGTATAGGGTTGGTTTTTTTTATTTAAGAATTAGTCTGAATTTAAAACCAAAAAGGTTTCTCTGTTAAAAATGCAACAAAATAGCCCACACATCATTTTCCAGAGATCTACCCTGGCATTCACATTGTTCTCTAAGTTTAAAACTTGAAACATATTTACTTAAAACACATCCTGAGACGGAAAGGAAATGCAGACTATTTTTGCAGGTTTCCAGAGCCTTTCCATGTGTCTCTTTCCCACCCCCTCAAGCCTGATCTCATCCCAGCTCTGAAACTGGGTTTGAAGGAACTTACCCACTGGGATAGTCCTGCCTTGAATTTTATCAGCCCATCCAGCATAATATCGGAGTGTTTTTATACAGCCTTCCAGGTCAATGAAATAGGCCTGAAGAAAAGGTTTTCCTGTGTCCATTGTTTCCAGAGTCTGAAAAAAAAAAAAATAAATTATATGCACTGTCAGACAAGCCAATGATTTTTCTTTAAAAAAAGCTCTTAGAGAAATTATTTCTCAATTCTATTTTGCCTTGTGCTGCAGGCATGGAGTTTCCTGTAGGAAACGGGCTTGTTAATACAAATAAAGTAGAAGAGAGACTGGACCAAATAACCCCGATGCGTACAGAATCATAGAAGTTGCTTTGTTTAGTGATTGCAATGAAAGCACATCTTCTGGAAGGCCCCGGAAGGTGGCTGTGGGTGGGATACAGGACTGTGGTCTGGGGCACTGATCAGAAATGATGCGAGTGTCCTGACTTCACCGTAACTGATCCTCCAACGCAGATGTTCTGTATTCCAGATGGTGTCAGTGAAATCAGTCAGACTCACTTTCCTTTTATTTAGAAATCTATTTTTTTCTGCTTCACAAAACCAACCTATGAAAAGCCTCTTTGTCCACAGGATGACAAAAAACACTTTTTTTTTTTTTTTTTTTTTTTAACAGAGTACTGGTGAAGCAACCTTTGGGCTCAGATCTGTGCTGAAACTGAGGCAAGGGAGAAGATGCTTCCCTAAAGCAGCACTGCTGCTAAGCAGCTCTAAATGAAGTCCAGTCTGGGTCTGTGTCCTTCTCAGTGTTCTGGACGTCAGCTCAGTGGATGCTCTGTTCTGCACTCAAGGCATTAACTGGGGTATCGGTGCAGATGACCAGCACATCCATAAAGGAAGCACTATCCCTTGGTAGATTGAAACATCTTTGTTTACATATGAAGTCATACCCTGTCATCTTCCACAGACATCAGGGTCCAAACAGCACTCCAACAGGCATTCCCCTTGGAATGCCTAGGATTGTTATCCACTTGGAACGTCTGCTAAGAAAACTGATTTTTTTAAGTCATTACTTAGCATGCAGCCAAGGCTGGTTTTCTGCAGTGAAAAATAACACGGCCAAACAAGCCCTCCCCGATCAGAAAGCTTGAAATGAGTGCCCTGGTTTAGGGAAAAAGAGGGTCATCTGAAGTCACATCAAAAAGCGAGCAGAAAATGAGCAGTGTATTCACAGACACATATATCTTTTTTGTCCTTTTATTTGTTCATCAGCACCGTCTCCATTCCTGATTTTTTGGTTTTGTCCTGCAGGAACTGGAGGCTCTCATGTGGTTAAGAGCCACTGCATTGGAGAAAGAGACCCAGCTCAAACAGTTGTGCAAGTACATGCTCCTAAGCATATTCCATGGATGTTAAGTCCTACTGACCTCAGTGGGGCATCAGCTCAGGAACTTAAACTCATCTAACAGCACTGAATGTCACAAATGCCATTCCCCTGAAGATAAACAGAGACAAAGTGCAGCATTGAACTGCTGAGTGCCAAGGACCAAGATCCTAGATACAGGCTGACAGCAGCTCTAAGCTGAGAGATGCTAGGATATGTGGACACGATTTGGAAAGTTGGCCAAGGCCCAGAGGGTCTAAACCCTTCTCCCAACTGCAGCACATTTTAGCTTGGGTCCTACTCCCCTTGTTTTGCACCACAACTTCCTTCAGGAAAGGATAAGGAATCATTAGCAATAGTTCTTCACTGCAGAAGTTCACACAGCTTCACGAATACAAAGAAATTCTCATAAACCAGTGCATTCAGCAGGGAAAGAAACTGTTCCCACTTACACACATTTTAAACTTTGGACAACGTCCAGCAAGAGAAAGATTCTTCTTCCAGCCTCTCGTTTTAGGGGAAGCAATTTGCAAAGAAATCAAACCGGCCTTGCACTTTTGCAGTTAAAAAAAAAAAAAATAAAAAAAAAAATAAAGGGCTGAGTCAGTTGTAGAGGTTTGTGTTTTGGTGGGTTTCTTTTGGTGGTGCTGGTTGTTTTGGGTTTGTTTGTTTTGGGGTGGGTTGTTTGGTTTAAGATAAGAACTGGGAGAGAGCTATGAACATGGAGATGACTTAAACTGTGAAAAAATACGTTTATTACTTTGAAAATTTAAGTGTAATATGTGTAACCACTCCAATAACTACCTAAAATTTTGAACAAGTCAACTACGTAGAAGAACTAACAGCCTTCTTCTAAGATTCCTAAAATCATCCTGCAGAATGAGGAAGCCATGACTCCTGCATGGACTCTTCTGCCCTTCATAAAGGGTGAGAAAAGAAAAACATTAGACATGGATGCAGCAAAAGCAGAGAGTTGGAGCCCAATTATGAGCCAACTGTTGCTGGTTTATCACGGCTCACCCACCACAGTACTTACTGCCAGGATAACTCTGTCTCGCTCGAGAAGATCGGCCAGCTTGTGCAGGAGTCGTCCTCTGCTTAGGGCATCCATCTGCCTCCACGGAGACCCCCTCTGGAACGCTGCCTTCGCTGCTTCCACTGCATTATCCACATCAGGCTAGAGCGGCCATGCACACAAGAAAACCTCAGGTTACAAGGAAGAAGCTGGACAATGGGACAGAAACCCCGCCAGGCTGCTTCCTAGATGACTATGTGGTGGTTAAAACCAAGCTGTCCAACAAACCTACTTACATTTTACTCCTGGATTTGGACTTGAGCCCGCTTTCTTTATGCAATAATCCAGAATCATGTTCCTGCCAATACAGGATGCAAGTGACACTAGGAGAGGCCAAAAATACAAGATCCTAAATCTGTTCCCACTACCACTTCCCTAAGCATGACAGGCCATCCTCCTCTGAAGAAGTGTGGGAAGGAATATCCTCCATGAGACAGATCACAGTTTTATCCAGGGGGACAATCACTGCTCAGATCCCACGATTCAGTCCCACTGGAACCTCTGCTGGCAATAGTTAACTCACTAAAAAACTTCCCTTGGATCCAGAACACTTCTACCAGATGGGAAAGATTTTGTTGTTCAGTGCTGTGACAAAGGCATTTTACTTACCCACATTTATTGCCACTCTCCCTTTGCCTGTTTTACCACAATATGGACCAAATCCAACTCTGCTTACCCAAGTTACAACTCAGGTGGACAGTGAATTCCCTCTCTCCCCGCACCACCACGCCCAGAGAAGCTCCATGCATTTTCTCTGGTCACAGTGTAGCCTCGACTCCTTCCTTCTTCCCACATATATTGATTAGGGGAAAAAAAAAAAAAAAAAAAAAAAAAAGAAGAAACCAAGGGCAAACTCCTGACCTAATGAAGTCAATGGGAACGCTGCCATCAACATCCACGAGGCCAAGACTGTACCCCAAGCATACATAAAGCATAGCTTACCCTGGCTTTGGACAGAATCCTGCTCTACGTAATGTCTGGCACAGCCAGTGCCTCACTTCAGCTGATGGAGAACTCGCACCTCACTTCAATATGTGGCTCAAAGGAGTGGGAAAGGAGTGAGGGTGTCAGGCCTTGATCATTCCTCATAGCACTTCACCAGTTGCTCACACTAATGTCTTATCTCAAGTCCTGTCTGAATACAAAGTAAGTATCTGCACTGATCCAACAAGGTCTGGCCATTCTCCCCTCATGGGGAAGCGTGTGATGCTCAACCAAGACAAATGTTATGAAGAGACAAGTTGCTTTCTTACAGCAAAAGTTCATGGAGAAAACAGCAAGTCATCACCCACCAAAATGGCACCTTACCTTGGAGTCCCAGTGGGCAGTGAGTTGTC
>NW_009720937.1:0-1543 GCF_000703405.1 Apaloderma vittatum
TTATATATATATATATTTATATATATAAAAAACCTATCACTATACTGATAAACATTCTTTGGAACCACTGACATTATTCATTTGTTCCGGCTCAAAAAATTGATACAAAAACTTTTATTTTCTCATAACACATTCTATGCAGCCCCAAAAAATTAATTGTATTGCCTTTGTTTTCATACTGCAGTTTAAAATAATATTTCAATTCCACTTTTCTTTTACTCTGCCACAGCTGGATTTCGCTGTTTGCCAAGTATCAGATCTAGTTCATGTTGAGGCTTAGCTACTGGTTCTAGCTCCCTTTACCTCTAACCACTTCCGTCATTTTAACAATGTCTTCTCTGCAAGAAATTCAAAACCAAACTTGTTAAGTAGTATAGAAATGTGGTGCAGAGTGGCTTGAGATGCACTAACACTCATTTGTGCTCTTATTCTATATCATACGTGACAAGCTAATCAAGATTAAAAGCCTGGAATAGGAAAGTAGTACTCTTCTGTATTTGCCATTATGTCAAAGCTTATGAAGACAATGTCAGTCTGCTTTAGAGCAGAGACACTGCTTTTATTTTGAGTTTTTCCAGTCACATAATGCTAAAAAATGAGACCTGGACACCTGTTTGCTACCATTGCTAAAAAATACCCCACCATACCAAATATTTAAAACAGATAGTATGTGTTCGTGACTCAAGGAACTTACAACAGAAAGGTACAGCAAGTATTTCCACAGAGTACAGTAAACGGTTTTTAAGAAACAAAACCAGAAAATAGTGTTTGTGAATAATGTAACTGAAAATCACAAAGCATTGATGGTACTTCACAGGGAGAACCCATTGCCTTTTCTAGGATTCTGGGCTCACATGTTGCTGTATTCAAACAGTATCTGCAGATCTATCATCTACAGTTTAATCTCCTTTCATGAGAAATAGCAGTCACTGTTATGAACTCAGGAGCAATTGCTAAAACTTTCCATATTATTTGATCACATTCACAATAAAAATACATTATAGTGAGACTGAACAAATAACTTTCTGAGTTTAGATATTAAGCTGCTTATAAGTAGTTTGGTATTAATATTGTCAGGTAAATTATAGTCCTACCTCCCAATTAGATGGATGTCAGTGCTGTTTGTTCTCAGTTAGTAATTATGTTCCATCTTTGAAATTGCTCCATATCTCAGGTGCATGACATAATCACTATTTGTAACAAATATGATACATTTATAAGAAAACTAATATATATATACGGAGACAGAAGGAATCAAGGATCTTAGAAGAACATGCAACTATATATTATGCATGGTACAAGATTCCTTCTGTAATTACTCGCAGTGCCAAAGAAGTTTTTGATATTGGATAGAACTGACCAAGTGACAGTATTGGCAGCCATTGGTAGGTTGATTCATTGATAAGTCAGATGTTACCATAACATTAAAAAACTATCTTTAGTAGTTGTAAAGGGAATTACCTGAATTGTCATATTTCAGTAGGACTGTGCTTTTGTATTTCCAGTAGATAGATTGGAACATTTGAACAAATGATTCTTGACT
>NW_009720938.1:0-5884 GCF_000703405.1 Apaloderma vittatum
TATATATATATAAAAATATATATATAAAAGAACAGGGAAAACTCATGATGGATTTGAAATCATTCTGTAGTTAACCCTATCCTCAGTTTTCCCTTTGCACTCAGTGGGACAAGCAATAAAGCAATGTGTAGGCTCGAATTTTCAAAAAAGTTAAATTTAGGTGCCCAAATGCCATCAACTCTGGTACTGGCTGGATGCCTAAATCTTTTTAACTGTTTTGACAAGTCTAGCTGCAACCTTTGTTAGTGTGTTAGGATGTGCAACACGTGCATTTGACAGATGCACTGCGTGTCTTCTGTCCTTTTGGGAGAATTAGCAGGACCTTTAATTTAGTTTTTTTTTTAAGATCTCTAGCAGGTCTTGGGCCTGTAAGTCAACCATGGAGATCTCCGTGCTAAAATTTTACTGCCTTGACTAATGTTTGCCTGAAGAATGGTTGCCCTGTCATACAATAATCTGAGGGAAGCACCCTCTTGCTGTGAAACTCTTAAGCCTCACTTTACCCGAGTCTGTTGTCTGACTTTGTGGTGGTGGCAGGATGCCATTTCATTTACGCAGCGTGCCATTTCTGTCCGTCAGTGGCCAGGAGTGCGAGGTGGAGGGATCCTCTCTTCCGCCTGCACCGTTTGGTCTCGGGAAGCCAAGGGCAAAGCATCGCTGTGTGTTGCGGAGTACAGGTGACGGTTCTTAGACTCAGTGCCACGTTCGTTTTAATGCGTGGGTACCTGCGTGCCTCTCGCTGAGCTCCCACGAAGCATCTCTGAGCTGACAGAGGACTAGTTTGAATGAAAGGTGAAACATTTGGAAGAGGCTTCAGCTAAAGGAGATGTGAGAGAGAAACACATAGATACTTTGGGACAAACTTTAGCCCTGCTACGGGGATCTGCATAGCACAGGAAGAGGGGAAATTGGGGAGTGGTTTTTTTTTTTTTGTTTGTGTTTTTTCACCAAAAGTATCTGTTTACACCCATGTGTGGATGGGGACTTAGGTGCTGTTACTGGATCTGCATTTTCTGGCTTTAAATGAATTTGGACTTCACCATAGCCTTAGCCTGGGCTGAACAGGGATAAAGCAATAATAAACTCAGGCCTCTGTAGTGCTTCATTGGTTTTTAAACTGGGCTGTCAGCATTGTAGGCCTTCAGAACTCCAAACTCTGCTCTTTACTCCTTGAATGGGATTATCTTTTTCGTTCCATTTTGTTTTCCCAGAAAGGGTGGAGAATGATGCTTTCTGCACAAATCTCTTTCCTTTTTATCTGTTGCTCTACTGAAAGAGATTTGTGCAAGCTGACTTTCCACTTCCTGAGTTGCCGCTGTTGGTGCTGCGTCTCCTCGAAGTCCCTGCCAGCAGCGGCAGCCTGGCCGAGACCAGTAACCACTGAGCATCCTTTGGAATCCCAAGCCTCTGTTTTAACACGTTTTATTTTGTGGGAGAATGTACATGACCCTGGTGGGAATTTTTAATTTACATGGATGCCTTATGATGATTGTCAAATTAAACTAAGCTTTGTGACAAGTTTCGCCTCTTGGGCAGTTTTTCAGCGTCCCTGCTACAGCTGTGTACAAGAGCTAACCTGGTGCATTGTGTTTGTTTTGTTTTTTCCTCTGTTTTAACACGTTTTATTTTGTGGGAGAATGTACATGACCCTGGTGGGAATTTTTAATTTACATGGATGCCTTATGATGATTGTCAAATTAAACTAAGCTTTGTGACAAGTTTCGCCTCTTGGGCAGTTTTTCAGCGTCCCTGCTACAGCTGTGTACAAGAGCTAACCTGGTGCATTGTGTTTGTTTTGTTTTTTTCTGGAGTGCAGCACAGAGGGAGTTTGGGAGCTACTGAAAGGCTGCGCAGCAAGAAGTTGGAGGGGTGGCAAAAGCAAATAATCAGAAGTAAATATTATCTATTCCTACTACAGCTGACTGAAATACACCGGTTCAGTTGTGTGTTTCCATATACGTTCAGCAGAGCAGGGAAGTGCTGGCTGAACTGAACAGACTGTTTCCTCATTGAAGAACACGAGATCTAAGTTAGTGTTTCTGCTCTCGTCTCTGTGAGATCCCATCAGATACTTCTGTTCATAAGATTTGTTCTCCAGAACACAAAAGCAGGGCAAGCTTCATTGAAAATATTCCATGCGTCCTCCTTCAGGTACTTTTTCTTCTCCTGCAAGCAAGGAGTGCAGTTTGGTTTTGAAGAGACAAAGAATTGGCAGCAAGGTTGTGGAGATAAGCCTTACTTTTGTTGACACAAAATAAATGAATGCTTCAGGCTACTTTGTGCGTTGAGACTTCACAGTGACAGGCAAATTGGACTGAGATTACGTAGAAGCTATTTATTTGCCTTATCTTTGGTACATGATCTGTTCAAGTAAGATGAATACAGCAAATCAGTTTCATTTAAGCAGATGCAAAGAGATAGGCTTATCTTCCTTATTTTTAAAATGAAAGCTATTACTTTATTTCATCGCAGCCCTGAGCAGGGCAACATGACATCTAGAAATATCACTTGTGGAAAAGCTCTCAGAGCCAAACCCTTTAATAAACTGGAATATTACTGACAATTTTTTAGCATATCGTAGCCACCTTGGTTAATACATTAAATGTAATCCTTGCTAGCTGTACAGATTACAGGGTTAAGTTTGTGTCAGTAATTTTGCTGTCATGGTCTCTTGCAGCATCCTAAGCAGGCGCTCCATTTACCAAGAGCAATTCTAGCAAGCATCCCATTTAAGCAAAATTTTCTCCTTTTCTTGTGTTGCAGTGACCTTGGCCATTGCCTTTTTCAGATAACAGAGGACCTTCTGTACCTCTGTATGAAGCACGTCCTGCACGCTTCACTTAGGTCAATTACACTTCTTCAGTTGGTTTTCCCTCTTTGTGTTTTTCCAAAGATAAAACAATTCAATGCAGTCAACACTTACAAATCACATGACACTTGTTTTCACACTTTTTACTATAAATCGATAGAAGTTTAGAGTCATTAGGCCCACAATATCAGACTTCTTGTGTAAAAGAAAGTGCAGTAGAAATTCCAGTGTGAGATTTATCAAGCTGCTCTCCTCTGAGACGCAGAATTATTCTTCCATTGGGAGGACCCAATTTAAATGACGCTGAATTTGTTGAAGCCCCAGATAAGTTGTTTTAGCTTTTGAATACATGTGTTCCTAAAGCTGCATACCTAATTTCTAGTTTGGATTTGTTTAGCTTTGGCTTCCAGTTCTTGAAGTTACTGCTTTGCTGGCAACATGTAAACTGCTTACTGTTACTGACCTCTTTCCCATGTAGGTACCTCTTAATTCTTGACCAGATTGAGTTGTTTAGTCTCTTGCTGCAAGGTGTGTTCCACACTTCAAGCCTTGCTTTAGCTCTGGGCTGGAGTGTGATGTTTCAGCATCCTTTTGAAGTGGAAATCCCACACCGATTCTCAAAAATTACCTCAAATGCTGCTGTGTATTCTGTACCAACTTAAAAAGAATCTTTTATTAAGACTGTGAATTTATCCTGTTTTTTCATTAATCGCAGTAGTCATTTCAGCACCAGTTAGAGCATGTCCTACATGGACATGGCAGCTTTGTCTTTTATAGGTAGAGTGTAGAGAAAAGCTGTTCTGTACTTCGGAGGTGACTTTTCCCTCTACACAGAGGAAGACCAGCTGTTTGCTTTAAGTGATTGAACCTGCCTCAGCACTTCTCGCACTACTCCTCTGTGTGCATGCACACTCTGCACTGGAAAACTCAAGTCTTGTACCTCTGATTCTTGTCAAGAGCATTAGGATTGTGTTCAACATGGTGTGCTCTGTGGCCCACGAGGAAGCTGTTCTAATATACGAGAGATGTGCCTTTCTCTAAAATTTAAGAAATGGCCTTAGTGGTTTTTGCAGAGCGTTGAACCCTCTTCCAAATGCACCCTTAAGAGATGCAGAGTCTTAAGGAAGAGTGAGAGGAGATAGGAAAGAGATTCTTCCTGCTCCTCTGATTTGATGGAAAGTGACTTAATAGTCATAATAGCCGGTTGACATTCCAGGTGTATGACCCCAGGTGTGCGACCTAGGAAGGCATCAGCTTTGGGCATCGTTTCGATTGCTTTGATTTTTGTACCACCTTGTTCTTGGGTGCTGTGGTAGCCAACATGGAAGTTTGGAGCTGTGCGCTACCTCCAGGTGTGCCTGAAATCACCAGAAAGACCTTTGTTTAGCTGTAAGAGTCTTCCTTAGGCCAAGCCACTCTCTCTTTCTGGAAGAAGGCTGAGTCTGATTTCCCAGTAGCTGAAGAGACCACTGTGATACCAAGCTGCTTCTGGCTGGCTGATGAAAACTGTCAGACTTCTTCCATTCTATGCTCTTCTGAGCATAAACCCCAAATAGCCCCTCCAAAATCTCCCTTAAGCAAAAGCACATTCTGTGCTGCTCCTCTGACACAGTTCAGACCACCGCCAGCCTAGCGGTACCGCAGGGACTAAGCTTGTGCCTTCCTAAGCCTGGTACCAGGATCCAAAGCATCTGACAAGCTCCCCTGTGCAGTTTGAACAACTTCGGTGTGCCAGCGTTTGCAGAAGCAAACATTGGGCCCAACTACTGCTGCTCAATCACCTCTCCCTGTCTCCCTGTCCTTGAACCACATGGAGATGGAACATGAGGTTGATGAAACCCTCAAACTGGAAAATGCTCATGAAAATATCAAATACTATTCTATCAAAGCATAGTCTTCATTCACTGGGAAATGAGCTGGCTGTTTATCTGGATGCGAATCCCTTTTAACTGTTTAAACTTCCACAGCAACTGGACTTGGCCTCTGCGTGTCTGCTTTCCTCTTTTACAAGGAAATACAAAGCAGCTGTGTAAAGTGCACAGAGAACCAGGTTGACAAAAAGGGAAGTGTCATTTTTTTTTCTTAAAATATTCTTTTCAAGACTGACTGTCTAAACAGACTTGTGTTTCTGTCTTCAGGAATAGTTTAATCCAGAAGGATTGCCAAGAGGCAACAGAGTAAATTGTCTGCTGCTTTTGTTCCAAAGAGTTTGGGGTTAATAGAAAAAAAAAACATTGCTGGCTGCATAGTGGATGAATTTGCTTTGCAGGGAGGCAAGGAAAGCATGTCAGGTATCTTAGAGACCAAGATAATGTCCATCTATTTCTTTATGATAGCATCATAAATAAATAGTCACATGTTTAACTAGTTCACTGTTCCAGGTTGGATCTACTATATTTACAGTTACAGCTCAACATTCACAGTAATTTCTAGAATCTGTCCTTTAATGGAATTTGTGCAGTCATGATCTCTGATTGCTGTTTCCCAAAGAAATCAGCAAGGGTGAAATTACACAGATGAGAGCCTCACTGTTCCTGAGACAGAGGCCTTTTTTTCCAGTTTCCCTCCCCCAACAGACCTCTCCTCTGTCGGCTCGCCACAGCCCCTGCAGCTGCAACTCCCTCGCATGAGCCAGAGACAAGAGGGGTCCTCTTGTCCTCCTCCTTAGTGACCGCAATGTTTCCTTTGCTCCTGAAAGGGTCAAGGCTCAAACATGAAAAGTCGTCTTTGTTGATTAAATTTGCTCGGTGGGGGGGAAGAGGCCTTGTGTCTGTGCGACAGGTGTAAGCAGGGGGCAAGAGAACGTGTTTCTGGACCCGTCAGTGGTGGGACAGCTGCTGCGGTTACCTGTGAGTGTGCATTTGCCAAAAGAGGAGGATTTCTGTGTTTGTTTCTGACGGGAACAAATCAGGCCAGTATTTTCTGTGTGTATCTCCCACAAAGACAACCTCCCTACCCAAGGGCCAGGTGACATAACCCTTAAACCAATCCTTACCGACGAGTGGGAGTATCATGCCAGCTCAGCCGCCTGGTCACTTGATCACCCTTGAACTTCTGCAGAAACATGAATATAAA
>NW_009720939.1:0-3719 GCF_000703405.1 Apaloderma vittatum
GTGGAGAGCCTGCCGTTCTTAGGAACCTGCGGCATCATCAATATTGGATGAAAGTTTCCTCGATGCTGAAATGAAAAAGGCAGCTGCTGAAAGGAAATATCTACCTGGAAAGGGACTCTGGGGAAATTCAGGAGCGCTTGGGGCTGGTGGCACTTGCATTATTGTGACCAGCCATGTCAAGAGACAGCTTCACTCCTCTTGGCCTCATTAAATCTTTATCTGACTAAAGGACAAAGTCTGCCTTTAGAATCACACGAGAGGCACTCACTGAATTCCAGGGAGTGCGGTATAACGGGATCAAATACGTTCTGGAGTTACTTTTTCATTAAAGTGTAAATAATAAATAACAGTAACAACTATTCATGAAGTATTTCCCTTTGCAAGCGAGTCTCTCCCTCCCGAGGACTCAAAGCACTCGAACTGTCACGGAACATCATGCATTATATATTCTCATGACACATAAACATCCCAGGTAGAGAAACGGAGGCAAAACAACCTGAAAGGAGCAGCTGAAGGTCAGCCAGGGGGCTAGGCAGAGCCAGGAAAGGGCTTCCTGAGAAAAAGTCCAACTGGCACAGGACCTGCACAGCCCCTTTGAGCATGGAAAAAGAAAGGAATGAGAACAGAAGTCACTTAGGATCTCAGTAAAGGATGCCCTCAGCCATAAAAAATCAGCAGAGGCCGGAATGAGAACTGCGACGAATGCCCTTTGTCAGTATCATCCGTCCCAGGATAACCACGCTATTATTTTCTCTTTAACCAGCCCTGAAAGTCCAGTTCTGTCCAGCGAAGAGCCAAGGCTCACCAGCCAAGGCAGAGTTAAATAATACACTGAGCTCGGTTTACCCTCAACCCCCTTAAAGTTTTAGTTTGTCTTGAACACCCTGAGGTTTTGACGGCTCCTTAAGGAACGGCTTTAGGTGCAGAAGGGAAGAATTCGACATTCCCCAGCTGCTAAGAACAGGGGAGAATGTTCCAAGCCTACAGTGTGGTAAAACCAGACTGATGCAGTGGTGGAAGGCGGGCAGACCCTGCAGACAGAGCCCGTTTAACCCCTTCACACAGGACTCCTGTTGAGTCTGAAGGAGTCACTAAGGGCAGCAATGCCATACAGCCACTCCTAGAGCTTTCTTGACTTTTCCTTAGGAACACCCTGAGCCAGGTACTCGGAATAAAACATTAAAACTTGATCGCTTCTTCAACCGTAACACAGGGAAAAAGTGTATCATTGCCCAACACCAGAGGTGCTACCACCCAATATGAGAATGGTTCGGTCTGATTGTGGAACCCCAAGTGTTGCATTGGCCAGTCTGGACACACCTCCCCACATATCCCTCACCCTCAGTGTCACAGGACTGAGGGCATCCCCTACACCACACACAAGACAACCAAATATGACCAAACCCGCTCATCTTGTCAAAGATCCAAAAAGAGCAGTAGTCATGGAGGTGGTAACGTGCTGTCTGCGGACACCACCACAAATAATGCTTATGCATTTTACCTGCAATAGCCATTTTCAACTTTTAACAGAAAGCAGATGCCTCGCATACAAACAGTGGGGAGCGCACAGCCAGAAGCCCCAGAGCATGCGTTGGAGAGAGGTAATTTCTTAACCCAAAGTGAAAAACATAACTTACTTGCTCAGTGCCCAGCCCTTACATGACTCAACGGTTGGACTTGACCTTAAAGGGCTTCTCCAACCTAAACGATTCTATGATTCTACACGTGAGGCAATCCTCTGAAATGCGTGGCTGATTTAAGGCTAAAAACAGAGGCACCTATACAGTCTATGCCTGAGGCTGAGGGAAAATGAGCAGAGGGGGGCAGGTGAGGAGCAACAGAGCAGCTAGAGCTCCTGAGCATCGCCTCTCTCGGATCCAGCACTCCTATCTGTGTACATTACCCAGTTATCAAGGTCTCTGCTCAAGGCTTGGCGGGTGGTATTTGGTGATGCCCAGACAAACCTTTCCCCTCACTGCAGGGTGCTCTGGAAGAGGTTTTGAGCATGCCACAGCCACCTCATCTGGCCAACCTGAGCCTGAATCAGAATTTCTTGACAGCGCTCTCCAAACACAGCCTCTTTCTCTGCTGCACTGGACTGCCACAGGGAGAGTCACCCAAAAGCTGCACACCCAGAACCTTCCCTTGATTCATGTTATTACGCCTTTGTGTTATTCACTTTATCACTGCATTATCAAGGCACTCATAAATGACAAGATGCATCATCAAGAGCAATAAAGATTCTCTTCACATGCACACACACACCTGCTGGAGAGGTGAAGGATGATAAAAGTAAGAGATATTAATAAAATATGATAAGTTAGGGAGAAATGTTAGGGCAAGTTTTAGAAGGAGAATGAAGAAAGCTAAGAGGCCTTAAATGCAGCAAGAAGAAAATAATTTCTTTGCTTGCTTTCATTTCTGGGTATTTCTAAATGGCACCTTATAAACAAATTTCCAGCCTACAACTGGAGGCAGTTCGCAGAACTCCAAGACAAGATAGTAGGCTTAAAACTCCTCTTTTCTTATTGGAGCTCGTAAGAAAATCTCAATGTATGGTTAAGTAGAGAGTCACTACCAAGGCCTCTACAGCTGTCTGCATCCAGTCCCGCACACACATTTACAGACATCACTATAAACACAGCGCTATCTATCACATCATTTTCAGAGGGAACAAGAGACATATTCACAACATATACCACAAAACAATTTTAGGATGAACAAAGCAAGGTGGAAATCAGCTTTACCCACACTGGACAATGACTGCATGGCAATAAAATGCAAGCTAGATGTTACTACCACATCATTTTCGATTAAGAGTGCCGTCGACACCATCTGTTACAGAAATCGAACGTGCATGAAAGCTTCATCTCTGCCCAAACATTTCAGATCATTGGCCTTTTAGGCTAAGGCATGGTTGGCGTTTTTGGTCAATCTTCCCTGCCATTGTCCCTACACCATTTCCTACCCACCAGCTGCGAGAGCATCTCTCTGCCTCGCCCTTTGCCTCCTGCACCCTACCTGCCACCTCCCCTGCTTGCCCACTCCGTCCAGTGAAGATAGGGTTAGAGCGATGTGCCACGGCCAAAGCAGCCCTTCGGAGCCCACCGCTGACACGTCGTCAGCGTGGGGTCTCACTACGTTCATCATGGGTTAGGAAAAGCATCGTCAAGGCAACGCAGTTAGTTGTCGGCGGGCGGGTTTGGTGGGTTGCTTGAGAAGGAAAAGCTATAGCCAGTTAGCCTCTGCATTACCATTATCGGGGTTGGTAAACATCCTACTTGCACTGGAGACGGTCTTCCCGATGTCGGCCAGCGAGCGCAGGTTGGATTTCTTGGTCTGGTGCCGGTGCTTCCTGAGCAGCGTGTAGGTGACTTTGTCCTTCAGTTCCGACTTCAAAAGCCCCGTCTCGATCTGATTGTCGACGATCATTTCTGTCGCACGCAAAGGGAGGCGTGAGGGAGAGGACAGGACAATTAACCACAGAGCACAACATCCAGCTGCATCAGGGGAGAGGGAGGGACCATTTTCCCTCTACCTTTGTGAAGGCTTTCCTCCCTGTCTCAAAACAACCACCAAGTTTCACCGTTTTTTTTTTATGACCATCTCTTTGAAACATTTCTTTTGAAATGAAACATAAGCATTTCCATCCAGCAAACCCCATCAGTCACTGATAGGTACCTACTGCATCAAAATTCCTTTCTGTTATTTTTGCACAC
>NW_009720940.1:0-1671 GCF_000703405.1 Apaloderma vittatum
TATTATTATTATTATTATTATTATTATTGCATATCTTTAATCCGACTTCTTGTATTTGTCATATGCTTTAACAAGCTTTCAGATTTGTTGGTGAGAGAGAAGTGTGGTTTCTGTGCAAGTGACCACAGAAGATGTTTATGCTTATTTGTTTTGAAAGATTTCACTATGCAAAGCCAAGAGACAGAGCAGGTTTCTGGTATTACTTCAGTACCTTGCAAATAACTTACTTCAGTGAGTTCTCACCACTTCTCTGTTTTGACTCAAATTGTGATATACGGGCAAATTTCTCAATTTTGCCCCAACTTCCTTGGCTCTTTGTAGACTTAGTAAACTGGTGAGATCTTTCTTCTTTTTACTAAGAAATCTTTTGTTTCCTGAAAGATTGCTTAAAATCCAATTCCAGTCTTAGATTTCCCTAGGATATCACCTGTCACCTTCAGTTGTCACCTGTGTCACCTCTGTGCCTCACCCTGCAGGCCAATTAATCCTGATGGAGGAGAGAACTTATCTCAACTTGGGTGGATGGGGAAAAGTGTCAGCTACTGCCTTAGGTGGCAGGGCCTGAGATGCCATTTCTGGTGGGGTACCAAGCAGAGTCCTTTGTTATTTTTGGAGTATGAGGGAATGCAGGACTCTGGGATAGGTCAGACAGTAGGTGCGGGATGTTTTTCTTGCATGTATGCGTATGTTGAGCCTGCACTGTTCATCACATTCAGAAATCACATGGAAAAGGGAGCAGGCAGGCAAAAATTTTCTGCTAGTGTGAAATTATGCAGGGTAGAAATATTTTGCAATACTTCCCAGCTGTCACTGGGCTACTGGATAGATTAAAGTGGCAGAGGAAATTAAATGTTAATGTATGACTAGACAATTAACCCATTTTTCTATTATTCCTGAGGTCTGAACTGCTGGCTGCTGCATGTCAAGGACATGGATATAACTGAATTTTAGGTATGATGAGGTCTGACTGTGTTTATATCCTTATGGCTGAAGAATCGGGAGGATAGACTCAGACTGCAGGACATCCAAGCTAGGTGTGCTTAGGGGTAACAGGATTTTGTGAACATGGGCCGTTTCAGTGCCTGTGAACTCCCAGAAGTGGAGTTCCAGGTACTGTGAAAGCTCCAAACTGCATGTGAACTTGATAACTTCCTACATAAAACTGCTATATAGAAGAAACAAAATCTGGAGGCATACCAAGACATGTGAAACTTAATGTTACGTAGACCTGGTGTTATTTCAGTTGCACAGGGAAAGATTCTCTTTCATATTTGCAGAAAAAATGGTTAAATTTCTTTGCAGCTTTATATGACAGATAGCAGAAAAGTGCTAGAAGGTACTTGCCCGTGGCTCCATTCTTTGGCTGCCCCACACCGTTCAGTGTTCTTATGAAAAAGGGAGCACTTCAAAATATGACCTACACCTGTTTTTAAACTTTGGCTGAAGATTTAGTCAGGGGTTAAAAAGAAAATCTGAAGCAAGTACAGTGAAGTATCATTCATTCAAACTCATGAAGTTCAATAAGGTCAAGTGTAGAGTCCTGCATCTGGGGAGGAATAACACCAGGCACCAGGACAGATCAGGGGACGTCCTGCTGCAGCCCCATGGAGAAAGACGTTAGAGTCCCAGTGGGCAGTAAATTGTCCATGGGACAGCAATGAGCCCTTGTGG
>NW_009720941.1:0-10045 GCF_000703405.1 Apaloderma vittatum
CGCCGCCCCGGGAGCGAGGAGCCCGGGCCACGGCACGGCCCGAACGCAGGGACAGCACCTAGACGGCGCGCCTGGCTTCAAACAAGCACACGTTAGAAGAATCGTGCCAGTATTTTCATTTTATGGAATCATCCAAAATCCGGCACACAAGGCACGGTACGCAAACTATGATGGTTCTTGGGAAACATAAGCCCAGGCTCCCTTTACACTGTATAATACATTCTGGTATGAATAAAGCAATTCTGTGCCCATAGGAGGGGGGGGAAGTAAGAAAAAGCGAAAGGGGGGGGCCCCTAACAACTTTGGCACATCACAAAAATGTGGATTATACAACGCAGCAAACAGACTGCAACTTCCAGCACAAAAATCCCTCAGTATTTGCAACGAATGTTATCTATGCCTGGTAAGTCTTTTGGCTTTCTTCACTCAGCAGTGGCATTAACTAACATTAACTCTTAACGAGGTGTACACTTGTTTATTTTCTATGTATCAATGCAGTTGGTTATTAACTGAGCTCCTGATAAACCAGATAGGGATTTCAATCCGGGGAAAAAAAGGTTAACGCAAAACCACATTTCTCCACCTCTAACTGTGTCAACTGCCAATGCTGTGAATTCTCCCTTGCCTCCCTCCAGACAAAAGCAGGAAAATACTTCAGGATAAGGGAAAAAAAATGGGCAAAGTTCAATTCGGCAATTTACAGGGGGGGAAAAAAAGCCGGTAGCAGAAATCTGGTTGATTCTGCCAAGCACCTTGTGTGTCAGTGAAATCTTTGGAATTAAAAAGGTCCACAAGAGTGACAAATTGACCACAGTAGAATACTATGCTCAGATAAAAATCTTAGTAGGTCTCCTGTATAATGTTAACTACTGTAGTGTTTGTAAATAAACAGAATATACAAACACTGACAAAATATACTCACATCTCCAGTTTTCAAATGCTTTTTCAGTTAACTCTTGCAATCAATGAGGAGAGTACTATGCTTGGACTATGTTGGCAAACACATCCTGAAGTTTACCTCAGCTGAAGAACACTCACATTTTTACCCCAAGTCAAACTACACATCCAGAACTACTTAACCATGCAGTAAAGCTAATGATATCTGAACTGAACTCTTCTCCAACACAAAAGGCATAGCAGCAGCAGCAGCTGCAAAAAAGAACATCACTATACTTCAGACTATTAAATCGCCAGGACCACAGAGTGACTTGCGGCTTCCTTCTTCCCCTAGGGACCACAAAGACCTATTTCAGTCCCCAAAGAGTCCGTAAGAAGCTTTGATTTGCAGCTAACAATGCCATTCCTCAAAGCTTCCCACTAATGTTCAGGACTCTACAGATGAGATACGCTAAAGGATCTTCAGATCTTTGCATGTGCTACTTCTCATAACACGCTAGATTAAAATCACCAATTCAGACTGATGTACAACTTCGGGAAAAATCTAAACTCTGTGAAAGGCACTTTCAGCTAGCAAGAGTTGAAGCAGTAAGAGAACCTTTTTCTTCTGAAATAATTCAGGAACACAAACTTTAAAATCACTAAAAACATTTCCAGGGTAACTGGAGTCAGTTCCTTGAAGTGTAAAGACTATCAACAGAGCTGTAACTGCTACTGTGCCTCCATTCACAGGTGCTCAATTTCAAAACAGTTGTATCAGAGATGAAGAGCACAATCAAGCCCCTTCTCAAACTGAGCATTATCCACCCACATTGCAAGCGGTTGGAAAAACGTTACAACATATAGCAGAAAAAACTAAGTTTACCATGTAGCATTGGGAGGGAGGCTTCTCTGCATCACAACTGCCCCATACTTGTACAGAGCAATTGCAACAAAAAATATGTAAGTAACATGATCTGGTAATACTGACTAACACAATAAACATTTATCAATGCAAGGAAATCATTGGCATTGTTCCCCACCACACAGGTAAGACAACAGCAACAATACAATCAATACACCTGAGCAACACCACTGCAAATGCTGTCTGTTGGTAGACAAACTAGTTTGAAGACCGTTACCTCCATAACAAGATAATAAGTGAGATACCTCCACTCAAATAAAAGGATAACAATTTCATTTTACCAAAAAAGGGAATTAGTTGTCCTCAGTTACATCAGTGGGAATAAAATCTTACTGCACAATACTTGAAATCCATCACTGTATCTGCTCTACATTTAGCATATGAAAACATTGTTTCTCACAAGCCATTTGCTACATCAATTCACCTTACAGAATCAAACCCTAATTCCAGAAAGCATATAAAACTTTAACCCATAGAAGTTTCCTTTCACCAGAATAGACAAAGAATAAAAGTAAAATAGGAGAATTTGAAAGATGGCTCAAAAATTTGCCATGTTGTCACCAATAACTCTGTGTTTGCAGGAACTACTACCAGAGAACTATTCCAAAAGCTCCTCAAGTCTAAAGTAAGTTTTTGTTTTGTGGTTGCGATTTTTATAATCCTCATTTAAGCCAAGCAACAGCTGCTCCAAAATTTGTTTTCTTAGGAGAATCATGTTACAGTGAAATGAATCATAGCTGGATCAGCGATACTGTACTGGGCACAGTTGTTTACTCCATTTTCCCTTGGTGACAAGTCAAGGGTTAATCTCATGACTCAGCCTGACAAAACAAGTCAGCTGGAGACAGGGCCAATTTTTTAAACTTGATTTCAGACAGACATGCCGTCAGCAGAGGAGCACTGAACTGACATGCACTTTGTAGCTCGAATTGTTTCCACTCATGACCCTGTACTGTGTGTCAAAAACAATAAACTGCCTGTTTCTAAAGTATGTGAAGAGATTATGAAAGCTGATGTAGAGCAAAATACTGACCTAATAATAAACCAAGCTACCTGTAGGAGATTCAAAGATAGTTTTAATACCCAGAGATTTTGTGAATGAACTACATGTTCTCCCTGAAAACAAACTTTTATATGAAACACATTTTTGTCCCACTTGTCTGAGCCACAAAACAACTACACAACAAGCATATGTAACCCTCCTTTTGAATTTTTAAAAAATAAACATAATTTCTCCAGATCACTGAAAATTATGCCATATGAAAGATAATTATGTAACTGCCTCAATGGATGAGAGCCATCCTCTGGTCAAATGTATTCCACAAGACTGAAATATCAAAACACTTTAAAGAGGTTATTGCTTTTTGTCACATTATTTAAAATGGGACTATTCAAACACAATAAGCAGCAAAAACTTCTACTTCCTTTTTCACCAATAAAAGCAACTGTGATGTGTAAAGCCAAGTATCATGAGTTTCCTTGCAGAGAGCTGGCTTCGATCCTGCCGAAAAAATAGTAATGTCGTAAGAGTCCAAACTTGCTTTTGACAGGCACACCAGCTCTACTGTTCTCACTAATTTCTTAGGGACTAGGTTCCCCTGCTATCTTTGGAAATAAGGCAAAGGCAACTGCCCTAGACTCCCCACCCTGATCAAGGTTGGAACTTATCAATTTGAACCACATTTGGCAGAAGAACAGAAGTTTCACAACTGATTAAGTTCTTACTAGTTCTAAGAAAACCGAAACCTGAACAGGAGAGACAGACCCCACTGAAATAAAGGCAGAGGATAAAAAACAAACTCACAGAAAATTAGCTCAATACTGAGCAACCTGTTGCTAAGTAAAATATTCATAGTAACTTTGAGACACTACTCTTGCAACAAATTCAGGGAAAAGCACTTTGAGGCTTCTTAGGATTCCCAATATAGCTTATTTTAAACCCAAATATTTATGATGATTAACTACATCAAGGCCATTGTTAGAATCGATAAAGGATGCATTCAACATCATGCATAATGTAGCTGCAGAATAGACAAGGTTTCAAGCCTTAAGAAACAAACCTTCTGGAAAAAAAAATATGGGAAAACACATTGCTTATTATACCATCCCCTAATTCATCAGTTAAGTAAATGTTAATTTATTTTAAAATCCTGGAAGCATACCCTTCCGTTGTTAGGCAACCACTAAGCATGCTGTTCAGCAGAGACAGAGCAGTCTAACTGTATGGAAGACAATTTAAAATAACCCAGTGGACTAAATTTGATAGGCAAAGCCTCCCCAATACCCAAAGGAAGACGTTTTAAATTAATTTACTCATCTATGCCAGAGCTAAAATAGTTTGGTGATTCTCCTGTTCAAAAGGTTTGTCTTCAACTTCACATTTAAGAGTTATGTTACTATAACCAGGGAGGAGGAATCAGTTTGAAGGGATAAAGAATAGACAACAAATACTAATGAAATGGATATTAATTGCTATCCATTACTTGTACCTAGCCATATGACATGTTGGGGGATGGCTGCTGGGTCTTTTGTTGATGGTAGTTTTTTTGTTTGCAAAAGCTCCAGCTACCTATGCCAGACATGAGCAAAAAATATTTTTTTTTTTAATTGGAAACTACAGCTAGAAGTTTCTCTTTCAGTAGTTTTCCAAATAATGTTGAATTTCAGATGTTTAAGTTTTTTCATAAATATTCTACTAGAACAGAAAGAGTGAGGAAAAAAGTGCTGTATATCAGATTCTTCAGAATCTAACACAAAATTATTTGAGGTTCTAAAACTCATTTCAAAATCTTTCAGTCAAATTCAGAAAGCTTTATAATTTTCTAGTAAATATTAAGCACTTAAGTTTTGAAAGCCTCTATATAAAGGTCTTAACATATCTACATTGAAAAGTAAACAAATATGTTTATTATCCTGAGGCAATAAATTACATCATCAGAAGGCAGATAACCATCTTCACAAAATGTGCTAAAAACTTACCCAATCTAAAAATGTGTATAGGCTTTAGAAGTATTTTAAAACCTGAAATGAATTAGCAAGGCTGTTACTGAAACTTGCAGAAGACTACCTATATCAAGAATCTTTTCACATCCACGCAACATGGCCAAGAAAAAATTATTTTAAAAATTAAAAAGTGATTAAGGGGTCCCTCTACTGGTCCGACCTCTTAGTATCATTTAATTTTTATTTCATTATTGAAGTTGAGTGTATTTTTCACTTTCTCCCCTCACCAAAACCAGGCAGCTACACCTGCACTTGTGTGATCTCCCTGTAGGTGGCTCCAGAGTCAAAACCTGAGCCCAGCCTAATACCTCAGTACAGAGGCGCTTTTGGAATTTATTAAATAATTCAGTGTCAGAGAAGCTTTAGAAGAGTGCACGTCAAAAGGCAAAGAGCTCATTGTGCCTCGGCATATATTTCCCTGCATCTCTCCCCTTCTGTGCTCCAACCTGCTGCTTGGAAAAATTGTTTCGCAAATGAAGCCAAAGGAGGAACCCTCCTGTCATCCACGGAGAGGAATCTGCCTACTACATCTCCTACAGAAAGAACGAACACTGACAACTAACCTTGGCTATCAGCGCAAATGGTACGAAATCCCATAACTGAATCTCGAAGACTACAACTTGCTTTCTTTACAAGTCTTGACCTCGCATGAAATTCTGCGGCACTGACACAAGAGGCAATTTTAATTCAATTTCTTTGCTTCAGTGTGTAAAGACACATCTTCACCTGAAATTTCACTTAAATGCTATGCAGTGCTTGAATTTCAGTATCATTCTTTTAAAAAGCAATCATTTTTGCATTGCCCATTTCTGACAAACGGCACGGTCACAGGCAAAGCAACCTGCCCGACAGCTGGGCTGAGCAAGCAACGGGAAGGAAGCATCTCAATTCCCCAGCACATAAAACTCCAGCAACACAACACAGCTCGCTGCTTTCCCAGCTGACTTCAGGGATTAGAAAAGCCTTCCCAGCAAAACCACAAGTATTATCAAGCAAAATATAGTAAGAAATAGTTTTCGAAAAAGCTTTTATCCTTATCTATCGCGATAAAACACCACACTAATTTATGGTAATGGACACATTCATCTTTGAGGTGGAGCAGAATTTGCAGCAATTCCATATAACTTCTCTCTACATTACATGAGCCGCAATTCACTTGTGTTATTTTTTCAGATAACAGCTCTGGAACTATGCAAAAGATTTAAGGTTCTTTTTATGCAGACATACACTCTAATTTAGGAGCATCTAATATGCTCATTTTGATGTGTTGTGAAAACTTTGAAAATAAAGTATCTCCAGTAAATCCAAACACCAGGAAATAATTTGGCATTGTAATACATATCCCTTATATATGTATACACAGGATTTTCACAGAGACAATCTCTCAATTAAGCAACCTCACAATAGTTCACCACAGTCAGAGAATAGTTTTGAAAATTTATATAATAATATATATATATCACAATTACATAATAATTAACAAATAATAATAATAGCAGCTATTAATACAGGGTTAGCCAAGTACCTTCACTCTAATTCAGGCAGAATTCAATCCAAATTCTTACTACAGGGCTTTGCAACGGACTGCCAACTTGTTTAATGGCAGCTAAAAGTTCTCTTATAGCAAAGAGCAAGTGGGATGCAATAATCTGAGGTTACTGTTGTTTTCAGATAGATTTCAAATAAAGGCCATGTTGACAAAAACCTACAATAAACCAGAAAACGAGGTAATTTTCTTAATAAACATACAATCTCAAAAAACCCCTAAACTTGGTTTGTAACATAATTTAGGGGTTTGATGATTTATTTATATATATGCTTCTTGTTCAAGCTCACAGATGAGCGTGGTACTTAAAAAGGAGTTTAGTGCAAGCTCCTAAAAACTTTATCTCCTGAATCAGGTGACCAAAGAACTGAGCATAAAGCAGAAGAAGGGAAGATGGAAGACTTGGTCACAACGAAGAAATCACAAGTTTTGTGTTGTGCTATCCATAGGGATTTATTTGCTTAGTTTTGTTATTTAAAACTGCCTTCTAAAACACAGCACAGCCTCAGAGGCAAGGGTCAGGCAAGTTACTGCTGTCTTCAGGAGCGTTAGAGACTAAGGACAAGTGACAGCTGAATGTATCACTTGACTGTGCAAAGCAATTCAGAGCAGCTCTGAACAAACTAAACGTTGCTTTTTACATTCTGACACCATTTCTGGCCAGTGGGAACATGCCTTACAAAATAAAAAGTCCCTCTAGAATGTCAGTTAAACACATCATCACACAAAGTAGCTACCCAGGATGCTCCAAAATTTTTATTCAGACTTGACTGAAGTGTTCCAGGGGTGCTGCTTTACACCAGGCTATTTCAATACACACTGAACTTGCTAATATTGAGGATAATTCTCTAGAGAAAGCCCACTCAGCATGGTGAACATAGTATTATTTTTAATACAATCCAAGATTAAAGTCCCAAAAACTGGGTTTCAGATAAACTTTCAGAGGAATGGATTCTTTCCACTCCACCATTTCAACAAAAAATGTCAACAATTTCTTTTTACCCTTTGGGAGGGGTGGAGGAAGGAGGGAGCACAGAAGGGAGTAAGATGTATTATTTTTCTTCTGGCACCATTGGTAAGTTCATGATATATCTCTTGAAATATATTTCTCAAGCTCTGTTTTAAAAGACTAACACAATACCAAAAACAAAAGCTCCTTAAATGTTTGGGAGGTAGTTCTAAGCACGCAGACTAAGTTTTCCCTGGCTTTGCTTCATAAAGAATTCTTGCAATAAACTAGCACCCGTGGACTACACGTGTACTATAGAGGGTGATATATGAGGAACCACTATAATCAAGCTATAAATTGTAACCTGA
The DNA here is from genome assembly GCF_000703405.1 of Apaloderma vittatum. Classification (NCBI taxonomy): domain Eukaryota; kingdom Metazoa; phylum Chordata; class Aves; order Trogoniformes; family Trogonidae; genus Apaloderma; species Apaloderma vittatum. The sequence goes on from NW_009720941.1 coordinate 7,668, forward strand.
TGAGTTTGAATCTAGGAGGAGATCTCTGGTATTACAAAGTATTCGTTTGATAATCTCCTATTAAATAAGTGACAATCTGCAGTTTAATACTAACCCATGGTCTCAGGTACCATGGAAAGTCTAAAATATTCAAAATAGTTACTAGAAATGGCACTACGTAGAAAACAATCAGTATGTGTGCCAGTGTGCCACGGCTGATTTTCTATAACGACAATCAACTGACATGATGTATGTCAGGTTATTTCTCCAATATAGGACTAATTAAATGGCAAAAGAATGATGATAGATATTCACACTATTTTTCTTCGAATTATGACCTCATGATATCTACTGATTATGGTAACTAATCATAAATACTACTTTGAAGTATTTTCTGACTGACTACACAAATAAATAGTGTTTCTGCTCGTGGCCCACTCATAACCAGATGGCAATCTGCCCGTACATTTCCAAGTGAGCTTTACTTTGCTTTCTTCTCCCTCTGCGGGCTGAACAGCTCTTGGAAAACCCTGACACTCTGCTCTTCCTAACTCCGTTCGATGATTAGCCACAACTGGTTTCAAGTCACATGACATTATTAGTTTCTTGGCTTAGTTAACTCCTACAATCAGAAAAATTCTCAGAAATACAAGAGGATAATGTAACTCTACGTCAACAAACAGTATCTGCCTCTCCTGCTGTAATATAAATGGCACATCATCATTTTTCTGTTTACTGAAACCTGTCCTAAGCTAAAAGTAAGAAAAAAGTAAACTGATGTTTTTTCCTTCTTTCTATCCTCCTTACAAGGCTTTAAATTTCATAGTTGTAGTTTAACATAAATGCTTGCATGTCAACATTCACAATGTTTTGGGCAATGACTCACCACTTAGCAACTCACAGCAGGGAAACTTAAAACTGCATTTGACTGGTGTATTTAACTTTTACAGTAAAAGGACAAGTTCAGATTTTGTTGCATTCCAGAAAGTAACTAAATTTTTCACTGTAACTATTTTTACTTTAGGCCATGATAAGAACACATGAAGAAAGATAAACTTCAAAGCAAGTAATTTCAGAAAATATGTTACAAATCCAAGGGAAAAAGAAACAAATTAGAGGAAGATTTTTTAAAAATAAAAATAATTTCTTAAAAGGTTGTTATTAAATTACAGTTATCTAGAAAATTAAATTGCTGTTGAGTATCCATCGACATGGTAGCCCTACACTAACACAAGAACATTGCAGAAAATCTTTTCTAAACTGAAAAATTAAAAAATACAGATTTGTATAGTAACATTAAGTATCCTCTTTCTTGTGACTTCCATATTATAATTAAACTTCTCTGCACTACCTATTAGCTAAATACATTTTTGTATTTCCCACAATACATTTTGACTTGAGACAATACTTCCATAATTATTTACTCAATTTAAATTTCCTACGATGCTCAGTGAAATTTAGTTTCGTGTCATCCTCCGAACACGCATCATGCCATACATTTTACTAATTTTTAATCAATACATCAGTCTACTTCAAGGCTCTAGTCAGCACTGAAAGCACTGAAATACAGAGAAGTGGTACTTAAAAATTGCAGCTTCACAATCTGCAGTTATTCACAGTAACCGCACCTTATTGTGCAGATTGGTACAACGTTAATACAAATAAAATTTATCAGTATTTTATTGTCTCCACTCTTCCTACAGTAGGAAGAAGACAGATGAACACTATTTGAAAAATACTGCTGCTTAAAGTCAAAACCTGATAAACGAAAGAAATCTTTCATTTGTTAAAACAGTCCCTTTACCTGGTTGACAGTGCTAAATATTAAACAGGTAATGTAAGCTTTATTACTGGTCTAGAATTACAGTAATAAATTCCATGAAAACTGCACTGCTGTGTGTTTTAGCTTCTCTGACATTTAAAATATATTTTTGTTAATCTAGCAGAAATCATCTGCGAGACTGTAAAGCCACCCTACATAACATGCAACTGTTAAAATGTAAATTGCCAAAGTATTTTTAGCTGCTGCTGAAGGGGAAAAAAAGAGGGGGGAGGGGGGAGGAGGAAGAAGAAGAATATTCCTGGCCTCGGGAATAATGATTCGAGGCATTGTGTTCATTTTGTTTATCAAGCAGCTATTCAGCCTCTAGTGGGGCCCAAGTGCTTAGGCAAGCAGAAGCTGTTCAGAGTGCCTGCAGCTGCAATCCTGGCTTCCAGGTAGGCTGCAGGTTCAGAGCGCAGCTGCCCCCGGCGAGCTGCACCAGCGCGGCTCCATCTGGAAGTGCAGTTCCGACAGGATTTCAGCTCCCGCTTTCCGATCGCATCCCGGCAGGCGGCGGAGGGCGAAGGGGAGGAGAGGGCCGGCGAGCCGGGGGAGCGGGAGGGCCGCTCCGCACCGA